>NC_135092.1:22385000-22490000 GCF_051107435.1 Chaetodon auriga
GTCATCCTCCAGGAACACTGGCTCCTACATTTCCCATAATGCAACTCCATAGCATGTTTTCATCAGACCGTCCCAGCCTTCAGACAGAAGTCTGTACCGGTCCAGAATTATGGACCCTGATCCAGATTAAAGCAGCAGAAAGTGGACTTCAGGTCTCTCTGAACACTGACCAGGTGTGTGGACGAACAAACACCTTTGACCAGAAGTCACTGGATGACAGGTCACATGACCGAGCAAGCTTCAAGCTCACCACTGCCTTCAAACACAGAACCAGTAGAACCACAATGAAAGACCAGTTCACCGCCGTGAGAAGAGTCGTTCAGACTTTTCTTTACAAACTTTCTTCAAACCAAACTGAGAATTTTCAGGTGATGATGTTTTGTTTGACAGCTGCTCAGGAGCTACAGGAGACGTTCTGTGCCGTGGTTTCACAGCAGAACCCCCCGTTCCCCTTTCAAGATAACAAGAACAGAAAAAACCTCAAGACTGATGACAAAATATCACACACTGTTTATTGGTTCAAACATTAAAATGACAAATGATAAAATGTGTAAAAACCAGTTCATGAATTCTTCCCAGTGTTTAAAAACAGCATCACTCTGCAGGACTAGACAGGTGAGGAATGAAGGGGAACACCTGGAGAACTCCGGTTCTCTCAAATGGAACATCACGGCTCACTGTGGCCTTCACAGCTGCCAGACCACAGCAGGTTCTAGGGTTTCTTGTTGCAATCAAGGATCTTTAAGATGTTCTAGTGATCATTTAGGAGGATCCAGGGTTCCTTAAGGTGACTTGGAGAACCTACAGCAAGGAGCGCTGAAGCAGTTCTGGAGGCTCCTGGTGGAACAACACTTTGATTTTTCCTTCATTTGTCACCCGTCCGTTCTTATAAATAACTTCTATGCAATCCATAAACTTCCAGACATAAATGTGGTATAAAAATATTGATCTTTCTCAATAAAAAGTAGTGTTGTGATCGTTTGATGTCTCCGTTCAGGTCAGTTCAACATGTCTGAAGACGAAGGTCAGAAGTCATCAAACAGGTCCTCCACTGCTGAACTCACTGCTGCAGCTGCCGAGCGCTGGGGGGTCTGCTGCTTACTGGATCCTGCAGGGGGGTCGGCCCTGTACAACACACACACACACACACACACACGCACACACACACACACACACACACACACACACACAGAACAGGTCAGTGGGCTAATGAAGCTGGTTTACAGGAGGGTTTTCCTGTTGAGACGGGAAGTGTATCATGTGGCCCATAAGGAGCAAGACTAGAAACACATGGGCAGCTTTTATACCTGTGTGTAGATAGGTAGGGGTGTGTGTGTGTGTGTGTGTGTGTGTGTGTGTAATTGCAGCAGCTCCCCCACCTTAAGTGGTCTACATCAAATGCTGGACTTGGCTACCTGTGTGTTTTACCATGTAGAGGCTCGTTTTGTCCTCCTGTCTCAGCTCCACGGACGCTCATATATCCTGCCTTCACTTGAATGTAACACCGTGTGATGTTCAGGGGTCAGGAAAGAAAACTCAGACATAAAGGGGGTGAAGGAAGGATCAAGGATGCACAGAGGGGAGCAGAGAAAAGAGGGCAAGACGGGATCAAGGCAGAGAAATGGAAAACAAATAAAGACCAACTGGTCAAGAGCACCTCATCCTCAGAGGCTGCTGCTTTAAAGGGCTCGATCTCAGTCCGAAAGGAAGAATCTGGGGAAATACACATTTTCTTTCTGTCAAGAGTTAAAAGAGAAGATTGAAACCACTCTACTGCCTGTAGGTAAACATGAAGCTCCAGTCAGATTAACATTATATCCAGTTTGTTTGACGTACAAATGTGTGACGAACACGTGATAAATCACCATTTTACAGCCGTTATGAGCTCCAGGAAGTTAACGGTCCCGACCAAGAAATAGTCTGAACCCTCATAAAACAGCCATTTTTCGTTTGAGCACTTCAGGTTTTGTACAGATTCAACAAACGAGATACAAGATGTTACTCAGAAAGCATAAGAGGAGCTTGTAGTTATCTTGAGTCTCTGGAACCTTCGATTACCCAGAATTCTCAGGTATGGCGGAGGTTCCCAGACGTGTCTTTTGTCCTCCAGCAACATGTAAGCAAACCGCTGCTACATCTCACACTGTGTAGCTTAGCCTCTGATGCTAGTCTGCAAACATTTGAAAATTTAAACCCACCAGCGATAAAGCAGAAGATCTTTGCACTAATGGATCAAACTACATGTATGTGAAAGGACTCACTGGTGAATTATCACCCACTCTGCAGCTCCCCTCAGCTCCAAAGAGCCTTTTACCATCTTTTGACTCATTAATGTGACTTTATGACCCAAACGCCTCTGTATGCTTCACTCACACTGCTCTCGTTAACCTCGTTGGCAGCAGGCGGCTGTTCTCAAAGGAAAAGCTGATGAAGCCTCTGAACACGACCTGCTCGGCAGCAAACGGCTGACAGACACAGTTTGAGACGAGCTGGTGAGCACAGTCGAGCATTTAGCAGCTAAAAACAGGGATATTTCCCTCAGGAGCTGGTGGAGACCAAAACAGAGCTAAAAGAGAGAGAATATTGGTGGTTGTTGGAATCGTTTAGGAGGATCCAGGGTTCCTCCATGTGGTTCTAGCAATCATAAAGAAGTTCTCATGATTTTAAGGATCCTTTTGGTGGTTGAACACCTTTGGGAACACCACCAGGGGTTCTGATCCCTCCAGCAGAACTGAAGCAGCTCTGGAGGCTCCTGGTGGAACGCCTCAGGTTCTTACCTCAGCTGTAAACCATCTGAATGTTACAGGAACAGTTCTTCTAATTAATTTCACTGCAGTCGATTCCATTCATCAGACTCTCCATCAATGATCACGCTGGTCCGTCTGCTGGATGTACAAACCGAAAACTGTTTGCAGTTTTAAGGCCGGTTTAAGCGTCCACACGCCTTCACTGAGTTACTGTACGACACTCATAAACTAGTTCAAAATAACGCCTGAGGTACCTGTAATGCCAAAAGATCTGATTTGCCAAAGAACACACTGGACTCAGTGAACCAATCAGGACATTTGACGTGTTTGTCTTGTCCTTACTGTGTTACGTTCAGAGACAAAAGCAGATCTGGGACAGATGAAAAATGAGCAGACTGCATCTGCTGAATAAATAAAACCTCTCCAGAGACAAGCCACTGAACTTCATGGAGCACCGTCACCTCCAGCCTCACTGCAGGTGTGAGCGTCTGACGGGGGCAGGTGACCTGAGGACCACCGACAGCCGAGACGCATCTTGAGCTTTACGTCAGGAGATGCTTTTGAAGACGTCAAAGACATTCAGGAGAAGAGAACAGAAGACTGCGACTCTTTCCCGATGATTGGCCGAATGGGAAGAAGAAGAAAAGGCCGGTGTGAGAAAGCAGAGGAGTGGAGGCCCTGAGCTCGTTTAAATCATTACCAACTGTATGACAAGCTCTACTGCTGGAACCAGTTAAGAGGAAACAAGAGCCGTGCTCAATGGAGAGGCAGAGCTGTTCCACGCTGCCATGGGAGACCACCGGAGACTCGAACACATGGCGGAGGAGGACGTGACGAGAGCGGTTTCAACCCTGAGAGGTGAGGTTAAGCTCAGGCGTTGGACACACAGGAGCCCCCACACGGAGCCGGTCCAGGGACACAGCAGAGCTGCAGCGTGCACACCAATTATGTGCTCGTTTGTAGCTTAAGAAACTAAACAGAGGTTCCCTTTGGTTTGGTCTAAACGATAGAAATTATACCCAAAGCCGAGTGACTTCGAGGTTCAATGCACCAAATTACAACGAAGAAAAACATGTTTTCATTTAACTATGGTGGCATGTGAGTGCAGCTCGTTCTGAGCAGGTTTGTAGATAATCTGGTTCTACTCCAGCTCAGCTCAGCTCAGCTCAGCTCAGCAGAGCAGACTTTCATCTGAATAAAACCAACATGTCCAGGTACAGAGTTCCTGTTCAGGTGGGTTCAACGTGAGCACAGTGCTGCTTCAGAGCTGCTGTGATTCCACGTCAAGTCAATGCAAAGACACCAGCGGTCGCAAACTCTCCGAGGCTGCACAAATCAGGCAAAGATGGAAAATCTGTGCTGAACCTGAGGCGGAATGACCTCACTTCATCAAAGCAGAGACAAGAGAAAAAAGGAATAAACTGGGAGAAATTAGCCGAATACTGGAGCTCCTGGTGAGCTGAGACCGGCCAAATGTTGACGCACAAACATTAAGCTAACACTTGTCCGTTCACACGATGCTAGCTAGCTACAGCTAACGTCTGTGCACTCACTATGAGTGCACCGTGTCAGCGTGCAGCTTTATTTAAGCTCCTCTGTCGGCCTCTCTCGGCTCCATCTGATTTAAAACACGAGTCAATGGAACAAATTCATCCCTTGAATAAACTGTCAACTTCCTTGATCCTCTCATGAGCTCAAAGCTAAATGACACTTAGCACGTTAGCATCGAGAGCTCGGCTGGAGCTGCTGTTACTGAACAGTGTTAGCATGTTTCCAGCTAGCGGCGTCGTCCCTGTGGAGACAGCAAGCTCAGGGTTAACCCTAACCCTATATACTTGAATTAAAACCTTGGGATGATCTCGGAAAGTTGCTTCGTAAAGGAAGAGTGTGTGGCAGAGCTGTCCTGCTGCTTTCCATCAGATAAACAGGTGTGTGTGATGAAGTCAGGGAGTGTGTTTGTGTAGTTTGTTCTGTTGGTTGTAATTCGGTGAACTGACGCTGTGACGCAGTCCTTCACGACTTTTCTGCTTTGTGAGCCTTTAAATCAGCCTGTTTTAGTTTCGATCAGGATTTCATGATAAAAAAGACAAACATCATAAAATCCATAATCTGCCTCTTGGATTTATTTTGTGACCTTTCGTGTTTCTTCAGGTTGGGAAACGCTGCTTTAACGGACTCTTTCCTCTGACAGCAACACACATGAACAGAAACATTCAGAAACTTAAAGAAACCTTAAAGATTTTAAATGTGAGGTAGGATCATGTCAGGGGGACACGGGTCAAACAAGAGACCAGAAAACCTCTCAGCTAAGACACAGCAGGGCTGCAGCAGTCCCACGTCTTGCAGTGATTATCTGTGATGGCCAGAAGCGATGTTTGATAGCTTACAGAGCCGTTTGTGAAGGAGTGAGAGAGTGTGCAAGCGTGCTTGACTTAAGTGTCTTTTCATGGGAAAACAGTCCTTTGAGTACACAAACACTTACATCTCAAGGAGATGTTAACAGGAAGTACAGTGAGTCAAAAATGAGACCGTGGAGCTCAGAGAACAGAAGAGTTAGAACAAGAAGAGTTCGACCCAGAGGAACACAAAGACTTCTGTTAAAAGAAATAACATGGACATGGATATTAACCTGTCAAGACATGGTTAGCTTAGCTTAGCACAAAGGCTGGAAACAGGAGGAAACAGCTAGCCTGGCTCTGTCCAAACACCTTTAAAGAAAAATCTGATGGAAACACAGAATTGGCAAAAACAGAAAGGTTTTGGTCTCTTTACAGGTATGATGACATCAAACCTGGCAACCTCGCTGACGAGATGAGGAGATGACGAGACGAAGCTGCACCCAGTCAAACATCGACTGGTGCTCGAAAAGAAATGTGACTCCTGAAACCAGAAACTGTTTGAACAGATTAAACTAAGAGGGCACACAGATAGATGTGAACTCCAGACAGACGCTAGCTGTTTCCCCCTGCTTCCACTCTTTATGCTAAGCTAGGCTAACCACAACCTGACTCCAGCTCCATACTTCAAACACAGCCTTCTAATGCTGCTTACTAATTTCTCAAAATGTTGAACAATTCCTTGAATTAGCCGTCCTCGTCATCTGTTCACGTGGCCTTCGTCTAATTCTCTTCAGGCTCTTTCACTCCCTTCATTTCCTGCTCCTCCTCCTCCTCCTCCTCCTCCTCTTTATCCTTTCTGTGGATGACCTGCATGCAGAAAAACACGGCGGTAACAGAGGAGGTGGATGGGTTGAGTCGTGATGGAAATGGAAAAAACAATAGCTGGGTGTAGCGCTGCCAGCAGCTCTGAACCCCCCACGCTAGCAGCCACCTCTCGGACAAAGGCCTCTCTTCTGCGGCCGCCGTTTGCCAGCTCAGTGGGGGGCGGCTTCAGCAGCGAGCCACTGCAGCGATCAGACATCCAGCCAGCCACAGCTGCTCATCGGCCCACTGGTGCTTCTTGTTGGAGCGGCGAGAGATGGTAATAAGGCTCGGTAATGGGCACCACTACCAACCGGTGACAGCAGCTGGGGATGGATGGCAGCACTTACAGCCATCTGCACGGCGCACAGCTTACAGTAGCTGGCAGTCAGAGGAGCTTGGACGCAGTGTATTCGGCCTCTGTTGGGAGGCTACAGAAACGACGTCAGATTGAGACATGTCTTTGGAATATTTTCTAAATGGCTTCATCCAAAGAGGAACTGGCACCCGGACGATAGGGGAACAAGAGCCGCAGTATTGTGAGGTTTTGGATGTGCAGCAGCGGGATTCAGAGCCGTGAGATGGTCTGACTCTCAGTGTAGATACAGAGACCATAGACACAGCAGAGAGGAGGAGTGTGAGGAGGAGAAAGAAGGGGAGAAAAGAGGAAAGTTGCATAATTGTGTCTTTGAGGCCAGCGGCTGACTTTGGCTGCCCAGTTCATGTCCTAGACCTCCCTTAGAAATCCCCCCGCTGCACTGTGCTCAGACCTGAGAATAACGGCATTCAGCAAAATCCAACAAAGTAAAGGGCCGCTTCACTTTCTCACTTAACTCTGGTGACATTTAAGATTTCGGTCTGTGAGGTTTCTCCAGGCACGATGAAGAGGACTGAATCGACACACTCCTCAGCTGTGCTGATCGACGGCTGCTGCTGCACTTTAACAGATCGAAGGCCCTGATCTCAAACATTAACCTGCTAGCATGAACAACATCGGGCTGGAGTCAAATGTGTCATTATCAGGTGGTTTTTTTGGTAATTTGGTGAAGCCATCGGTTAATATTCAACACGAGGCTGATGCAGCCTCCTGATGTTTTCCACACACTCATTAGTGGAGCTGTGTATTCACATAAAGTCGACAGTGGAAAAGGTCTCTCCTCCTGAGGCTGACTCCAGCAGCCTGCTCATCACCAGCTGCTCCGCCTAAAGCCAAGCAGCATGTGTTCGTGAGCTTAAAGAGATAAAACAGGTAGAGAAGACCAGCAGCGACATCGTAAACCTGCAGGACAACACTGCTCTTTTATCACCAATAAACTCCTGAGAGCTGAATTTGATATTCTCTGTCAGAGGAATGCTGTAAATGTGATAACGCCCTGAAGGTGCACAGCTGGCCGGTCTCTCCGGACCTGACTGAAGGGGGACGGGACGGAAACTGCTGCTCCAGGAGCTCGGCCACCGGAACGAGGTCATGGCGCTGCTGATCTCTTCAGACGCAGCGTCCTCCTCTCTCCTCTGAGCATCACCGAGCATCCACTTACTGTTTCCAATCAGGGCTCAGAGGTCATTAGGACATTTTAATTTGTCCTGTCTCCGCTGCATGCTCCTCCGTAACAAGGAAGCGCTCCACTGGGACATTTTACCTTTGAACTACAGGAGACACCAAGTGTGAGAACGGCTTTAATCATGTGGGTCAAAAACTGCTGCTTGTGACAACCACACGCCTGTGTTTCATCAAATAATTGACCAGGTTTAGAATATAAAGCACGACATTGTGGAACACAAGAAGAGGAAGAAAATGGATGAGTGCAGCAGCACTGGGATCAGCTGGTCATCATGGTTACGACTGGCCAGTGTTTTTCTAATGTGTATAAATATAATTCAGAAGAGCTGTGACGACGCCTGAAGCCTAAATAAAAATGAAACAGAATGTGATCCTTAAACTCTCCTGAACGCAGCACAAAGTCAGTAGAGTTGATGTTCTTCCTCATCAGCTTCACTGATTTCATTGTGGAAGGCTCCAAAAACACCTGTTTGGACGTTCCACAGGTAAACCTCAAACTGAATGTCAAAAGACAAACGATGTGACAGAAGTTCAGCCTGATTCCTGGAGGTGACTGATTCAGGGTTGAAGTTAGGACTCTGCGTTCTGTTTGTTTCCTCTGTGAAAGTCACACTTTGCTCCTCACATTCCTTCACATCTTCTCTGACGGTGTGGCCGTCAGTCGGCGGTTTACAGCTGCGGCATGAACCAGCTTGGCTTTAGTGTGCGCTCCACGCTCAGCTCGGGGGGAAACCTCCACCCGTGTGAACGTTCAGGTGCAGAGAGGCGCTGCACACTGGCTGTAATTACCCGACATAAAGAAGATCCCTGACAGGGAACTTTTATGATGTTTGATTTTCCCATTCGGGGGGCGAGAGCAGAGGAGAGGGGGGTGAAATGAAGGAAAACAACAGGAAGGACGACACAGCTGATTGACAGAGAAGAAGAAGGATCAACACAAAGCAGCTGAGGGTCAGCACCGTCTCTACGTCTGCTCTGTCTGTTGCTCTACAGTAAAGAAGGGAGGCTGATTAATTTGAGACAATAAAGTCCGTTTAAATAGATAAAGAGTGTTTTTGTGGCCTATTTTTAGCTGGAGGTGTCACACCCCGGCTAAATGAACAGATTGGAGGACGGCTGTGTGAACAGTTTAGCAGCAGCAGAGCCAGTAAACTGCTCCAGAGAGACGTTAAGTGAAACCACAGAGCAGGAGACGCTTACGTAGGAGGGCTCCTCCTCACACGGCGTCCAAACAAACCTCAGCGGCACCGTCGCTACACGTGACAGCTGGAAATCACATCACGCGTGTTTCGGCTGCCGTGACGTACCTTCCTCTCTGGGAGCTCTGAGGGCTCGCTCGTTTAACCGCGGGGCCCGGGGCCTCCAGGTGACGGAAGCGCCGCTTGCGACAAGGGGCCACGTCCGTGAGGTCCTTCAGGCTGTCGTCCAACGGGCTCGAGGTAGAGGACTCTGAGGAGGACATGAGTCAGGATAACAGTGTCCTCAAAGTGAGACAGATATTTTAAATACAGTGTCACTGAGATCATGTGCTCACGTCACAAAACACATGACCGCCGTCTGTCCCTGAGGACAGAGACAGGAGAAAAAAGACTTCATGCTGTCCTTAAGTACATTTTCTTCTTAAATAAAAGTACTTCATTAAGTATTAGCAGCAAAATGTACCTAAAGTATGTAAGTAAAAGTACTCATAATGCAATCAAAGTTACAGAATTAATAATTTAGAACTAAAATCTGAATGAAAAGTAAAATCTACATTTGAAAAGAATAATAATTATTATTATTATTGTTATGTTCTGTCAAAACAGTGATGAGACGAAGAGTCTCAGTGAGGCTTTAGCTGTGCTTTAAGCTAAATGCTAACATCAAAACGCTAACATGCTGATGTTTAGCAGGTTGACCAGTAGTAGTTCTGGGATGAAGCTCCTCCAGGTGTGCAGAGGATTTCAGAAACGCCACATATTCTGTTTCATCTCTAACGTTTCCTTTCATGTCACTCTTGTTCTGTGTGAGCGTGAGAGGTGGCAGAAACATCTGCTCAGGACTCCTCATCTGCTTTCAGCGCCTCTCCGTCCTTCAACGTGACGACATGGAGAGCGAGCGCGTGGAACGACGGCGAGGCAGATGGTTGCTCGCTCGCACATCAGCAGCATTCCAGGGATCAAAGAGGCGAGGAGGAAGGCCGTGACAGAAGCCAGCGGCCGGACGCCGATGACGGAAACATCCTCAAAATTCCATGTTCACCTTCTCTTACTTTCCTCGCAGGTGAAACGTCCCTGTGCTCCTCAGTGACTCGCCCCTGCTCTGTGTGGATATACTGACTGTGACACAGTCTGTAAAGCTGCCTGTTAAACTCGACGACCCCAGTGAACACAAAGCAGCAGAGGCCAGTAAAACCACCACGTCGACAGGTGTCAGGTGTGCCGCTGCCTGCGTCCCTTTCAGGGTGAATCATCATGGACTCTGATCTGGTTCTACAAACACAGCGCTGCTGTGTGATTTTTGGTTATTCTAATTAAATCGTTTCAGTTTGATTTGACATGTAATTCTTATTTTTCACTTTAATGGAGACAAATCTACGCAGACTGTTTGGGCTCAATCTCAAATGTTAGTCGAGCTTCATAATTATGAAATCAGTGAGTTCGTTGAAAACACAACACTTCTTTTTTGCCTCTAGCTCACAAAGGAACAACGATGTTAATCTTCCATTACTTTTCACTGGGCGGGACCGTTTTAAGGCTTTTACAACACGCGCTTACTTCACCAGCGTGGGCTGAAGGACCCTCTGACATCAACAACACATTGTTTTGTTGTGTGACCTTTCAGTAGCAGCAGTGTCTGTCCGTACCACACAAAACACAGCCGTGCACGCACAAACCCACACCACACATTTCCTCAAACTTCCCTTCGATCTGATGACTGGGAACACGCTGCTGTCTGAGTCACTGTCGTGGCAACAGAAACAACACAAATCCTGCAAGCTTGTCCTCATTAGACGGAGGGGAAGGCCCAGAGAACAGGGACACCTACACCACAGAGAAAGCCCTGACGTCTCAGACGAACCCAACCTGACTTTGGACGAGTCGACATGTGTGAGAAAGTGGAAAAATCAGGGACGTAAAGAGCTGAGAGGAAGACGAAAACTCCGCCAAATCCCCCTCACAGCTCCATGATAGGTAACTCATGTTTTGCCCAAATCCATCTTAGTGGAACACACACCTACACGCCATACATCTACGCCGCCGCCGCCACCGCTGGCACATTAATCATATCCAGACCATCTGGGAGCGAGTGCAGAGGTTGATGGAGTGTAGCGTCAACGTTACAAGCTGCATGCATTTAAAGGTGTTTTGGGATGTCAGCCCAGGGAGGCCCAGGACTCTGCATTACATAACTCCTCGGTGATGTCATGGTTAGTTTCTGGGCACGAGGAAACACAGAGAGTCTCCGAGAGGCTGCAAACACACTCAGCTCACATGACAACAGCTTCTGAAAATATCGCCTTCATGGTCGTATTTTACATGAAGCCAAAATATTTTACAAAAGCCCAAATTCTGCGTTTTTAACGGCTGTGTCGCACTAATCATCAAGGTGCTGTGAAGTAAGTCACTGTGCTTTTCATATTTGCCCACTCCAGGTGTTTTCCAACACCTGCAACAGCAGTTTTCTACCGCATGTGAGTTAATGTTGACTCACCTGCTCAGACGCCAGAATCCACTACGTTCTGTCGATGATGCGTTTAAGTTCCTGCCTGAGAACTCGTTCCATTACTGTTACTGTCATATGTGGTCTCAGTGAAATGACAATGTCATCTTCCTGGATAAGTTGTGCTGGAAACTGTGTGCTAATTTGGGAGTTTGTACTTTGTTTATGCTGTGGAGCAGCTGATGCTACTGATTAGCAGCACTTCAGAGGACGAACCAATCAGTGAAGAGCTTGAAAATTAAGTCAAGTGCTGGAAAACTCAAACCACTTTGAGGCGGGAGACACTCGAAGAAACGAGAGGCTGACGGCTCACCCTGAGACGGTAACGTGGAGGCTGGAGGCGGCCGCTCCTCCTCTGGCTCTTCATCAGTGCTTCCTCCATACTCATCCTCCTCCTGATCTGCTGTTCGGTCTGACTTTACCGAATCCTCCTTTTCCTGTCTGAATCCAGAGAGGAGATGTGAAGGAAAGCAGCTTAATGAGCAACTAGGAAAGTTCTCAGGAGTAAATTTTCCAAAAGCATTTATCAAAACGTTCAGGTGAAACGAGTCGAGTCTTGTTTGACACAATGTGAAGTTAAACCTTTTTAAATGTTGTTGTTCTTCACCTTTGAAACATAAACGAGTTGTAGCTGAAGCTGAAGGACGTGAGAAGTCGAAGCGTCAGTTTTAAATTCAAGTACTGAAAGAAGCTGAACTGTAGTAGATGAAAGCAGGTGAGGGGTCAGGACTAAAGGTGAGGGGTACCTGTCCTCCTGCAGGTGTGTGATGGTTTCTTGTAGACTGCGGATTTTGGCTTTCTTCTCATTCAGGACCAGGACAAAGCGAGAGTACAGCTCTGCCTCCAGGGTTTCTTTACCGCCCGCGTATCGCTTCAGACTAGAACACACACAACAACACAAAAGCCTTGAAATCTGGAGGTCACACGTTCTTCTTCAGCGACTCTTCGACCAAAGTCACCTCCTGAGAAGCACACGACACAACAGCACGACTGCTAGTCAGCGACGGTCAGTCGAGGGATCACAAAGCCGTGAATCACACAGAGGAGATTAACTTCAAAGCAGCACCGCAATACTGAGACACACAAACGCACCGCAATACTGAGACACACAAACGCACCGCAATACTGAGACACACAAACGCACCACAATACTGAGACACACAAACGCACCGCAATACTGAGACACACAAACGCACCACAATACTGAGACACACAAACGCACCACAATACTGAGACACACAAACGCACCACAATACTGAGACACACAAACGCACCGCAGTACTCGGACACTCGAACGCACCACAGACACACCGCAGTACTGAGACACTCGAACGCACCACAGACACACCACAGTACATGTACTGACTCAGAGATGAACTCATCACACATTGTTGATTTCGGGTCTTCTCTTGAACTTTTTGGACAAAAACACACACATACCAACACCTTAACCTTTCCATTTAAACATAATGAACAGTGAAGCGCACGTTGTGTGAATCACAGAGGCCCGTCTGATGAACTCACGTTAACGCCGCCGTGGCATCAGTTCATAGCTCAAAGTGACGCACGGCTGCAGGAAGACGGCCCCTCCCCACACCGAGTCACATGAGTTGGGTAATAAATCAGTGAGACTGATTTTAGGGAACTAAATCTTTTGGCCTCGCTGTGTCACAGCGTTCTGTGCACGTCTTCACGCAGCTCTTTTCACTGCTAACCAAACTTTATCCACCGAGTACTGACTCATTCTACGATCACGTACTTCCTGATTTTAATCCTTTTTCCTTCTTTAAGTAAAAGTAGTAAAACCACAGCACAAAAATGCTCAAAAGTAAAAGTACAGAGGCATTACATTTGTAAAGTATGAAAAGTAAAATTATTCATTTTGCAGTGTAACATGAGTGTGTGTGTGTGTGTGTGTGTGTGTGTGTGCGTTTACTCTGCAGTGATGCGCTGCTGCTCTCGTCTCAGTCGTTGGTTCTCCTCCTCCAGTTTGTGGTTGTGGATCTCCAGTTTATTTCCCGTCTGCAGACTGTGGATCAGCACCTGTCTCACTGCCTCCGCCGGCTCTGCGACGGCCTCCAGAGAAACAGACCCCAACCTGAACTGGAACATCAGAGGTTAGCAGCTTCCTGTTAGCATTTTGTCCCTGAAAACCAGTTTTCTGTTCCATGTTGGCAGAGTCACTCTGTCTTTCTTCAGCAGGCTTGTCTGAAAAAAGTTAATAATAATAATTCTATTTGGGATAATCACGTTCACAGTTGCATGACTACATTTTCCCATGATGCTTTGGAGGCGTAAGCAGGACGTATAATTAGTACAGATAGCATTAATTAATATCTGGGTTTTTTGTTCAAGCTGCACTTTTTTTGGGCCGCCTGCAGCAGAACAAGCTGGAAACACAACGCTGCCGAATCATCACCACATGGAGCTGCTGTGGTGAACACTGTTTACACAGTGAGACATTAGCGTTAACGTGGAGCTTTTTTCAGGTAAACAGCTGCCTGACGCTGCAGGAAACCAGGTTAAACTGAACAGAGATGTGAGCCGCAAACTGAAAAAGATGTAAAATAGATGAAAAGAGACGACAGCGCTGAGAGGAACTGCAGATAAAACGAGGGACTCGCCTCGTGTCATCTGATCCATCACTCATGTCGAATATAAAAATATATTGATACGCACAGTTTTAAAGTACATTCAGCTTTCAGAGGACACAAGCGTTTTATCTTTGTGACCTGTGACCTCTGAAGGCCTGCTGTCCCCGTGGAAACAAAGCTTTCCCTCAAACAGGCAGCCATGTTTACACACAGATAAGAAGCAGAGCGGCGACCCTCACGCTGACCCCTCGGACCACCAGCCCCTAAATAACTGAGCTTTACGTGGAGAGACACAGCTGTGAGTCTGCACAGGCTGAGAAGATAAAACTGTTGTTTCAGTTTATTGACAGAGACACAAACAGTCAGATTCAACATTTACAGACTAAACTGGTCAAAGTCAGACTGTGATTGGTCAGAACAACTGACTGCTATGTTCTCATTTAGTATGCACAGGGGGATAAATTTGGGCTAATGGACTGTAATTTATTTATATCTTATCCTCAGTGACGGTGTGTGTGTGTGTGTGTGTGTGTGTGTCTGTTTTATGTGTGTTTGTGTGTAAAAGTGAGGTGTGGTTGTGGTTTTGTGTTTTAAAACATGCCTCATGCTAGCTGCTCGTGAGGCTGTGCTTTGCTAACTTGCGCTAATTAGCATCGAATGCTAGGTGCAGCTGAGGCTGATGGGAGTGTCATTAGATGTTTTAAGAATTTGGTTAGAAAGCAGAGTGTTAAACAAACTGAAACGTTGACCTGATGATGGCGCTAAAACAAAAGCCAAACCAAGTTACTGGAATTCATCCTGAGGGGACGATGAACGTCTGAACCACATTTCAGCTGCTCAGACATTTCTGAGGGATTCGTCATCTGGGGACGACGAGTGTTTGAACACAATTTTGTGCTGATCCAAAAGCGGATGTTGAGAACGACAGAGCGACAGACAGACACTGTTCACGTCAGCGTCAGAGAAACCCAATCAGTGCACTGCTAACACGTCACGATGACCGAACCGCTCACGTCTCATTCCGCTCGCTCTCCCACGTACCCTCACCCTCTGTGTTTCGGGTTATTTACAAGAGTCTAATATTTGCCAGCTATTACTTCACCGCCTCTTAGAAACGTTAAGCAAATAACACGAGACTAAAATACGGCTCGCGGTGGAAATACCTCTCCTAAGCTCTTCTGACAAACTCTTCCAGTTGTTGCCTCATCGTATGCAGTCAGGCAGCATTAAGCTCTCGATGGTTACGATTTTAGCAGAAAGAAGAAGTTCAGCTGTCAGCCGACGGCTCGGGTTAAGGACCTGAGCTGTGAGGCTGCTGCTCAGAGCTCCATGCTGTTGCCCGGTCTGGACGGCGGTGGTTGGCCCAAACGCTGTTGATGTGGGCAAAGATCTCTCATGGCGTCATAGAGACGCTACTGTTTCAAAGCTGCTTCTGACTCACTGATTCACACTTATTAACCGCAGGGCACTTTTATATGGGGAGAGACCTGCGAGTGCAACCCCACCTTTTCTAAATTTACTGCCAGAGCTTGTGAATGTTAAAGTCATTAATGTAACAGCATGTTTATGGGAAAAGAACGGAGCTTTCCAAACACACAGAGTCGAACTCAGGTGTCCAACCTGCACAGAGCAGGAGGACGCAGGACAAAAAGGACCGCGGCTCAGCTGGACTGACACTGTGTCAGCGTGCGCTGTCCCTGTGTGGAGCACCTGATGAGCAGGTGGCACCTTGCATGGCAGCTTGTGCCAGCTGTGTGTGAAGGATGATGATGATGATGATGATGATGATGATGATGATGATGAAGCAGTTTGAGCTGTCGGTCAGACTAGAAAAACACTTTATTATATAAATATAGTTTGGTGAGGTCAGCGTGTCGGAGGAGCTCTTGTAAAAACGGGACAGACAGGTGGACATTAAAGGGGCAGATTGTATTTTTCATGTTTCTTCAGGACATTTCCACTTTCAGTTTTCAGAAAATGAGCACTTGAGTTTTGTTTTGATTCATTTTCCATTTCAGTCCGACTTTCCCATAAATCTGTATAACAAAGTTTCTAAAACAGGATGACCTGCGTTAACTTTCTTGATGTTTCCTGTTCAAGGTCCATTTTTCATTCAGCAGCACAGACTGAAACTAAAGGTCACTTGAACTGAATTAAAAGATGAAAACGAGTCTGAAAGTTCTTCATTTTAACACTTTCACGGCTTCACTTTGTGTTCAGTTCAGTTAAACTTTCATTTTTCTCTTTGACTTGTTCTGCAGGTCGTGTTGTTCACTCTCTCGTGGATAATAAAGTTGTTCTCTTCAAATGAAAGAAAAATGCAGAGTAATAACAGTTTCTACGTCACTTCGACCGTCTGATTCTGATGACACGACACCAGCATCAGTGGCCACGACGAGCCTTTGAATCTGTTGAAGTCACGTGTTTCTGAACACGCTGACAGAACACACGTTTGGTATGCTAACCACCTCAGGTAACACCTGTGCATGTGCGGGAGTCACCTCAGAGTTGAACATTAGAGGGGAATGACCAGGAATTAGACCGAGGCCTTTCATTATGACTCATAACTTTACGACAGATGAATTGCTGCTTCTTATTTTCACGTCGAGCTCGAGGAGGCTTCGCGCACGTCCGATGACGCACCGGGCACACTTCTGTAAATCCGCTGCCCCTAACTCTCCTTTTTAAAAACAGACGCATCGATTCATTTCCTCTCTGCTGCAACAGACGCACCAACGTTTCCATTCTGTCATAATCACCACAGCAACAGAGGTTTTGTGTCGACACCATGAAGAGTGTGTTCACCCAGCTGACCCCTGAACAGGGATTATTCAGCCAGCATCTCACTGCTCGTTTCCCTCCGTCTGTGTTTCTACCAGAGGTGGAGGAAGTCCTTCCTGAGGTAGAAGTACCACAGTGTACAAGTAAAAGTCCTGACTAAAGCTGTTTGATAAATGTAAAAGTAAAAAGTACAATATTTGCCTCTGAGGTGTAGCAGAGTAGAAGTACTGTATAAAGCATAAAGTACATGTACCTTTGAGTAAATGTACTTAGATGTATTACTCCACACCAGTACAGATACATCACAGTTGTATTTTTCACCCATTTGTTTTGAGTTTGTTCTTTGGGAGCAGTTATTTGTTTAATCGAGTCCCTAATCAATAAGAAACTACTTCATGTCGACCTTAATAGAAAGTGTCATCAATATGTTACCTGATAAATCAGTTCAGACCTCAATCTGTGAGGATTCGCTGTGAATGTGACTTTGGTTTGTGACATGTGGATGATTTGAATCACACCAGAACAAACACCAGCGAGGCGTTGAAAGGCCGGCGTGCTCCGATCTGAAGCGTGAACGTGTTCTTCCTCGTGTGGTTACTTCTTGTTATTGTATTAGGTCAGATACTTTTACTACAGGTGAGGTAACGCTGTACTCAAGTTTCTGGAATAACATGAAAGTCTCACACTCTATCCATCACTTCCTCCCTTCAGCACGTTTCTCTGGAGCTTTTAAACATGAGGGGAGATTAACGGACGCCAGGTGACGGCGTTATGCATGCGGCGCCGACGTCATGTGAAACATCAACGGCTTTAACGTCAACAGTCAACTTTCAGTCCACTGATAACGCTGCCATGTCAAAACACACCAGCACTCTCTGAAATTAACCTCCTGACTCGTCTGCGTTCGGGGGGGGGGGGTTAAATAAACACACTTCTCTTCACGCCAGAAACACGAGTCCATCCATCAGTTCCATCAGCTCCATCAGCGAGCCGTGCATCACACCATCACACTCACACACGGCGAGGACGAACGACTGAAGCTTCACTCACAGAGATGTCCCTCTGAACCTTCTCGTACGCCAGCGTGACGGTGGAGCTGTGGTCGGGCGGAGACGGCGTCAGGCTGAAGCTGTAGGTGGTGGAGCTTTCTGTGCCGGTCAGCACCTGACGGAGGTCCTGGACGTACCTCTCCACCTGCATCTCCAGCTCCTCCGCCTCAACACGCAGTGCGGCCTCACTCACTACAGGTCACAACAAGGCTTCATCAGAAGAAGGTTTATGGTGTCGGCCATCATCTGTACTAAAGTGCAGTACTTTAGTTATATTCCACCTCTGAATACTGCTGTCAATGAAATCCTTACACACCTGTACCTGCTGATCAGAATAACAGTTTAGGATCTATAGCTGTGTTTTCAGCACCTTGATGGATTCTGGCCTGAGAGAAAACAGTAAATCTTCCTCTGAATGTAACTCTGCCAACACCTGAAAAGGTCAACGATGGCCCATTCTACAAGGTTCCCAGGTGAGAGAGGAGTGTGAGTGTGTGTGTGTGTGTGTGGTCACACAGGTGAGGTGTCAGGTGAGCGTAAACCCGTCAGGTCAGACGTGTTAACAGCAAGATGTGTTGTGAGGTCACGCTGGGTGAGGTTTTTACCGTCTCCTCTCCAAGCGTCCTGTCCATCAGTCAGCAGCAACTGGAAGCCTGATCCTAAGCCCCGCCCCTTCCAGTCCACCCGCAGGAAGTAGGAGGAGTCAGGCTCCGACGAGACGTGGACTTCACGCACCGATGTGTGCATCCCTGCAGAGACCAGGTACACAAAACGACACCGAATCAGAGTCACCGAGTCACGTTTATGTAACTTAAAGCTCCTAAAATCAGTGACTCTTTGAGTCACCACACACACACACACACACACACACACACACACACACACACACACACACACAGGTATGTCTATGATGCTAACACGCTGCTCTATGCTTCGCCTCCCTGTCGTACCGGCGGCTCCCGTCCCCAGTGTACAGGCTATCATCCGTGTATATAAATGCATGTGCTGAGTCAGTGTGATGGAGCTGTTTTGTTCAAACCCTCCTGAGCGGCAGTGTAAGCTAACAGTCCTGACCGCTGAGGTGTGTCAGACCTGGTGGAGATCTGTCACACCTCCCACAGCTGTTCCTTCTCCAACCATCCAGCAAAACAGCCTCCAACAGGAGAAAGAACTCCTGGCTGTGAGTCTGGTTTAACGGCAGCTGCTCCGACATGCTGTGAATTTATCTGCGCTGCACCAAACGCAGGAGGTCGAGCTATTGTTTCATAGAGAGAACAGAAGACACATTTCACATCTGAAGGGAAAACGGTTCTGTAAACCATCAGAGACCACATAAGGCTTGGCCCCCACCAGAGAAAACACACAAGGCCTGTTTGTTGTTAGCTGCTTCATGGCTGCTAACAGACGGTCAGCAACATGGAGAAGCCCTTCATTAGCACACATTAGTTTTTTCTGTTCTTGAAAGGTGATTCAAACACAAACTTATTGTTATTATTATCATCAAACCCTTTCAAAGAATCTGATTTGATAGTTTGGCCAATTGAGCATCACCTTCAGGTGACTGACCTCCTCTCAACAGCAATCAACCAAACAAAGCTTTGTACCTGTAACTTGTAGCTGCTAACTTTAGCATGGCTGGCTAACTGACTAGCTAGGCGTAAGCTAATTAGCTAGTTAACTACAGTAGTAATAAAGCATTACTTCCAAAGTCAAGAGTTTGCTCAAAATTAGCTAACTAGGTTATTTAGTGGGTTAACTGATGGTGTTAGAACGAGGCTCATTAACGACTGATTAACATCTATCGGATCAGAGTTTCCGCTAACGTTAGCGGCTCTGTCCTGCTCTCTAACGATCTGGATTTTGACTTTGCCAAACTCACTGACTGACTGGACGGACTTTGAAAAAGCACGTTGACAGAATAAGAAATCAGGAAGATTGACTTTTTGTGATTCTTGACTTCAAACTGTGCCGTGCAGCGTTTATATCAAGGTTAGGCTGCCACCTGGTGGAGATCCCACGGCACTACAGAGCAGTCAGACTGACCGAAAACTCGGCTGCTAACGACAATTACGATCAGTACTGGCATGTTTTGGCCAATATGGCTCACAGACACAAATATAAACGTGTTCAGCCCGAAGTTCACTTTACTGATTCCTTTGAAACCAAATGTCTTGATCTTAATATGAGGTTGATGCTGATTTGTTGTATTTTTCCTATTTGCCCCCTAATTAACTGGATTCATTTCATGTTTATTATATGACACTTATAGAAATAAAAAAAATAAACAGATTGGGTCTTCAGTATCTGCTCACTGAAATGTGCCCAGACTTCATGCTGGAACGAGGGTTATGTAATTGTTAAACACTGGTTTTCCTCGGTGCTGTTTGGCCGTGTAATGACCGAAGTGAAAATGATTAGTCCAGCTTCATGCAAGCATGTCATCACCGCTCTGTAAGGACTGTAATGCACCAAAACACAACCTCTCATTAGGCCTAAGTACAGGCTCAGAGTCAAGCAGGGAAACTCACGCCTCAGTTAGTTGGATGCTAATGATCGACCACAGCCGCGCGCTAACATCCAAACACAGCCAGACACGTTTCAGCCGAGCACAACAACAGCCTCGTCTTTAACAACATCCCTTTAACACCTGCTTCAGCGCTGAACACATGCACCGCTGGAGGAAGGTCTCATTTGGACGGAGATACTGGAAAGTGTCATTTCCAGCATTTAAAGACGCCGTTCTTCTGTCTCTGCACACAGACAGGAACAGGACGACCTCAAACGACCCGTGGGAGCTTCTGTTCTGCAAGTAAAATCTACAAATGGTGATTATTCATCTGGCTAATCCCAGCGTGTTTAAACATGCTAACAGTTGAATCCTGTGAGGATGAAAAAGTGGCAAACATCTCCAGGTCCAGACTGTCTCCTGTGAGGATTTGGTGATATTCTTAGCTTTACAGTATGAGATTGTACATAAAAAATAAACAGCACGACGACATCACTTTGACCTTCAGGAAACCGTGCTGAACATTTTTCACCTTTTCTGACATCTTACAGACCGAAGGATTCAGAGCTAAACCGAACAGAGAAAAACAAAAATCCTCACAGTGAAGATGCAACCAGAGACTGTTTGACGGTAAAATCCTGCTTTTCCATGAACGCATGAGTCAGAATAATCTAATGAGATCATATATAATAAGAGAACACTGACAGGGGACATTTCACTGCACTGAGTACTTTTACTTTGAGTACTTTAGGTAGATATCCCTGATTTTGCTGACCTTTACTTCAGAAACATTTTCTATGCAGGACTTTTACTTGTACAGAGTATTTGTGCTGTGTAGTATTAGTACTTTTACTTAAGTAAATCATCTGATACAGTGGTGTCCACGGAGGGAACCTTCTGTAATGATGGACACTATATTTGCCTGTCTTTCCGGACAGGTGAGTCCAGTTAAACCCCAGAAGACAACACAAACACGGAAGTGTCCCTCTCGACCAGACTGACTGACTGAATGATAGCCGGGAGTTAGCTAGCCAGCTAGCTAGCTAACGTTAGCCTGAATGCCGCGAGACGCTGTTTGTGGACAGACCGAAGCTTGAACACGTGATAACACCGGCGAAGAAAAGCTCGTTTTCTCCTCCGTCAACGACATGTTGGGGTTCTCTTACCGACAGCTTCACCGTGTCCGTCCCACGCTTAGTTTCATGGAGCAAATCAGGTCTTTGGTTTAACAACTTAAAGCTGTACCGGGAAAGACAGTTCTTACGTCATCACCAAGCGACACAGCTCATCCAATCAAAGCTGGACGATACCACAGTATTTGCTTTCCATCAAATTCTTCATCCAGTCTGGGATCAGATATGAAGTAACAGGAGATCCATGCCGGTAACCAGAGGTGGAGGAAGTACTCAGATCTTGTACTTCAGTAAAAGTAGTAATACAGTAGTTGAGAAATACTATGTTTCAGGTAAAAGTCCTGCATTCACATTTTTGCTCAGGTTAAAGTACACTTGATGCAGAGTTATATTATAATTATTGATGCATTAATGTTTCCATCACTGTGATGTGGCAGCTGATAAAAGTGGAGCTCATGTGTATTAATACTGCTGTGCTACATGTGAACAGCAGAACTTTAACTTGTAGGCTACTCCAGTACTTTTACAACGTTGTATTTTTACTTAAACAAAGGATCTGAGTACCTCCTCCACCACTGGTGAATTGTCTGAACTAAAAAGATCACCACTGCTCACAACAGCAGCAGAGATGCACATTTAGCAGGATTATGAGAGATCACGTGTTGAGATGTGATCTGATCTGATCGATGGATTGACGACTGTTAAGGAAGAAGCTGATGACAGAACTGGGCGTTGTGTTCTTTTGTCCTTCTGACCTTAACTTTCACATCACTTATCTGCATGTTCAGGACAGACAGACAACTGCTGCATCGGACGAGAGGAAGCCAGTTCAAGGTAAATAATAATGAGCTTCTTTCTGTGCGCGTCCCTCTGAGATGTTTTGGTTTCCTTGTCGGAGAGGCTAAGGCAACAAGCTGGGTGCCACATGCTGCTGAGAGGGAAATGAAGGGATTACTGCAGGACTGTGATTTGAGTTCTGCAAACAGACACTCTTTCCAAGAATAATTGCTTTAAGAGGCTGCTCAGGCATGACAGCGCTTTCTATGAAGGACACACACACACACACAGACACTGAGGCCCAAATCAGCTGTTCTGTACAGGGATTTCCAAATGTGTGTGTGTGTGTGTGTGTGTGTGTGTGTGTGTGTGTGTGTGTGTGTGTGTGCGCGCGCGCAGCCCTGCATGCCTGACTGCAGCTCACACAGACTAACCTGAAGACCTGCAGCTCTCACAGGTGGCCTCGAAGTGCATGATGGTGTTGGACTCTGGGTGGATTATTAAAAAAAGGATCACAGCTGCCGAACAAGCAGTGATCGTCCAATCACAACCGAACGTCAGAAGCCAGTCAGTCCGTCAGTGTTTGTATTTGTCAGCTTGACAGGAGTCTGTCTCTGCTTCTCCTTCTTGGCTGCATTTCCTGTCCTGAAGTGGTGGAAGCTGCTGGGATGACTGGTTTCCTCCAGCGCCGACTCAAAACAAACAAACAAACAAAAAGACTCAATAATGAACTTGTGCTTGTTGTGTTTGCTTAAATTTTGATTGGCCCCGACAGTAAGTCCTTCCTGTTTATCTGTTAGTATTTCTCATCATGCAGTTCTTTAATATCTTTTCAGGCTGGTTTCTGTCCTCCAGGATGTCCACCGGAGACTGAGACAGACTGTTCGTTCTAGCTGAATCGGTTACTTACAGGATAGAGCTCAACAATCCACAGATTTATCATTTAAAAAGGCAAAATCACTAATTGCATGTCAGTACTAAAGTCCTTAAACTTCTTTCCTCTCATTTATCATTTTATCACGTCTCTGGACTGTTAAATGTCTCCTTTGTTAAGAGCTCTTACTGAAAATATTGCAGTTTTATCAAAGGTACTTTGGGTGCAGCAGTTATAACGTGTCATATGTAACGTGGGGGTGATTTGCTGTTGTTGTGTTTCTGGTTTATTCTGCTTTTCTAAAGTGAAAAAGGATTAATAGTTTTACTTTCTTTGCCTGTTTCATTGATGGACGCTGATGTTCCACCATGAACTCAGTCTTTGTTCTCATAGAACACAGTGTAAACAGTTGAGCGTCTGTACTGCATTAGAGACACTGATACAGTCCGTTTGGGACGCAGTGAACACGACCTCCTCCATCCTGCCCACAGGCCTTCATCAGCCTCGTCATCAGCCTCAGACATCAGTGAAGCAGACTGTCCTCCAGACGTCTATGTAAACACATTTCTGCATGTTTCTTAGTTTGTTGTGGCCGTGTGAGATGAGATGAAGCTTCTCATTGTTTTGGAGAACGCTGAGCCTCAGCAGAGTCTTTACATCTGGCTATACATCCAGCTGTGGCATGCAGAATATCTGTAAGACAATTCTCTTTGTCTGTCCACTGATGGATTTGTGGTCGAAGCAGTCTGGCAGCTTTGTTCTTCCTGGAAATGTTCTTTGTGTTGGCTGAGTGAAGCTCGGAGATTTTATCAGCATGTGGGGGCTGTAAACAGCTTTTTACTTCTTATTTATTCAACATCTGATGAGTCTCTCTTTTATAACATCTGCGGTTTCCTCCAGCCATTAACACTGTGCTGAATGATAGTGAGTGAGTAATTACACTTACTCGTTACTCCTCTCAAAAGTACTTGAATTACTTTACCAATTACTGCATGTAAAAGTACTTTGTTACCACAAAAAATTACCACAATGAAAAACAAGCTCACGCCGTCTGAACCGTCTTGTTCTCTGTGAGGTCGGCTGACGTCAGATCAAAAACTGTCTGACAAGTTTGTCTGCTGTCCTCTGCAGCCGTCCACTGTCTCCAGGTGAGACGAAGGTGACGAGTTTGGAGTTCAGCAGCTGAAATACATTAGTGAGTTTGAAAAGGGACATTTCCTAGTTGCCAAAAGTCGGCGGATCACAGTTGCTCTGGACACTCTTGTCTCATGAGGTGTTGGCCAACCTGCTTCTGAATAAAACGCAGTCGATCCCTGAACCTTCTCAGAAGCCTCGTACGTGCCTTCGCTTCAGTCAGTCATCATCACAGCTGCCGCTCAGAACAAAGAGTTTATTCAGAGTTGGAGGCTGGTCGATCCTCACGGACCTCTGAGGGACGGCTGATAGAAAAGGTCGACTCGCCGGCGCTCTCCCGAGGACGGGGGTCATTTATTTAGATTGGCACATGGAGGATGCGGTTCTGGTCTCTGCTTGGTGCGTCGATGGGCGAAGACAATCAGGTCACATGACGTTTCCGAGCGTCATACAAGCCTCAGAGGAAAAGTGTTGTAGCTGTTATCCAGCAGCAGGTTGTGCCTTCAGAGGTGTTTCATGATCTCCAGAACAACATCTGTCACATGAAGCTCAACTTTCTCTGACGGAGTTTTACTAAGCCTGGGTTCTGTTTCAAAGCTGACCTCATGTTTGGACTTCTTTTGAGCATCCGTTGATGGACTTACTCATCGTTAACTGTGGAACAGACTGGAAGTGCTGTGTGATGAAACAGTGACTGTACAGTGGACCATCCCGCGGCTTCAGAACTTACTGGGACCCATCAGATAAGGAGAAACATGTTTCCTGGTGGCTCCTGGCGTGACCGGAGGGCCCGACCAGACAGCACAACCTTATTAGCTCCAATAGACTCCTAACAGATCCACACGGGGCCTTCAGTGTCTGATCTCCTCTCCTCTGTCATTAACTCCGAACTCTTCACTTTCATCTCCTCTGTTCCACTCAGGGATCCTTCCGTCCTCCAGACTTTAGCATCGCCTGCGCCTGAGAGCCTCAAGCAGACACATGTGCATGAATGCGTCAAGCACTTTAGGCGAGATCCTGCAATAATGACTTCCAGCTCAATCTTTAGGTAACGAGCATTTCCTGCTCGTTGAGTCCGCCTGAGGACAACACACTGCCGCTCTGCGAGCTTCAGTCCTGTCTTCGGCTCACTGTAGTCCTCTTCAGACCTGGACCATCGTTGGATTCAGTCATTCCAGTGGAATCACGACAGTTACAGGATTCGCCTGCATGGACGAAGTAAATTTGCTCAAATTTGTGCATCAAGTTTTTGCTTTGCTTTCATTTCATATTTATTATTCATACTCACAGCATCATCTGACGCGTCGTTTTTATAGGAATATTGACTTCATCATGGCCTTTCGCAGAATGAGAAACCCACACACTTCTGCTGCAATAGCTGGCATCTTGGACCCTCACCACAACCTGGCTGCAGTCCTACCACAGGCAGTAAATTCTGGTGACATTAGTGAGCCTGTTTGGCTTCTCTGTCCAGCCACAACTCTGAAGCAACGACCACCGAAAACCCTTCGGTGTGTGTGTGAAGACGAGGCCCTACTGAACACTTCAGAGGCAGAGCCGTTAATTCATGTCCTCAAACAGCTGCTCACTGTGGTTTTTAATCAAACAAGGAAACAGAGCATTTGTTGGGACTACTTTCAGCGGCGGATGAATCCACATGCTGTAGTGAGTGTTTGTGTGTGTGTGTGTGTGTGTGTGTGTGTGTGTGTGTGTGTGTGAGTCAGAATAAACTACAGTGTGTGTGTTCATGGTGATGAAGGAACAACAGTGAAGCTCACTGATGAGTTTTAATGGAGGTCAACAGTTCAGAGGAAGAAGATCCATCAGCTGTGATTCACACCGAACTGTTAGCAGTTAGCAGTTAGCGGTTAGCCTTCCCTGCTGGTTTAATGTTTTCATGGCACAAGAAGAAACGTAAAATATCAACAGACTTTAAACACAAGCAAATTGACAAAACCACTTCGATAAAACACGTCAAGCTGAAACCAAATGTTGAGAATTGTTTCATGAAATATTGAACAAAACCTCAAAGAAGTCTGCATACTTTGTGCTCATGTGGGATTCATTTTGGTTTTTACCAGATTTGTTTCTCATAGAAAACTCGTTTTTTTCACCCCTTTCTATTCCAAAGTCAACTTGAGCAGTTTTAGAGGATGTATTCCTACACGCAAGTAAAAGTACTCATACCACACTGTAACAATACTCTGTTACGAGTAAAAGTCCTGCATTGAAATCAACGAATTCATTAGTTTCAGCTGTGCTGTCGAGTAGTTTAATTTCTTTTTCTGTGCAAGAATCCTCATCTCTAAAGTAACTAAAGCTGTCAGATAAATGTGGTGGAGTTCAAAGAAAGTCCTGAAGTACCTCACTCAGTACATTCCTCCTCTGATCCTGGGGGAGATGGAGGACCTCCACCCTGCTGTCAGAGGTTACCTTTCTGGGTCACGTCGTGGGTTTGGGCGGGCGTCCAGGTCGAGACAGTTAACCTCTGATGTTACTGTGAAGTTTTGCTGCATCTGCACAAAAAGCAGAAAACTCCCTCTTGGTTGTTGCTCTTCCTCTTCCCTCTCCTCTCTCCATCACCTCTCACAGGGGGTGGGGGTGCCGTTAAAACACAGTCCATAAAGTGAAGTTCATTAGAGCTGGCCTAGTTTTAGAGGCACCGAAGAGGGGCCTGGAAAGGGTCTTTGGGGGTCTTGGAACATGGATTCTTGGTATTAACTGATCCGCTGTCAGCGGGCCCAGGAGCTGAATCTGCAGCATCATGAGGTCCATCATGAGGAGAGCGCTGTCCACAAACTCTTGAATATTCATGTCTCCGATTTATATTACGAATAATCACGTCCTTCTGTTTTTCTTCAAAGTCTTAGTAACACTGGTGGATACTTACAGCTGCTCAAAGGTTGATTCAGGCCTATAAACTCCACCACGTGTGCTCGGTGCAGCTACGTGGTGCAAGAGACACTTGAAAACTGGTCAAATGTATTTTCCTGTGTGAAGAGTTTTATGGAAAATATGATGTTTCCTGTATTAACCTGGAATGTTTACATGCTCGTAAAAGGAAATTTACAATGCAGGACTCAGGATCCACCACACTATGAGCTAAATGCTAATGTCAGCATGCTAACTCACGATCACAGTGCTGACATGTTCATGTTTAGCAGGTATTTAACGTGTTCGCCATCTTGGTTTAGCATGTTAGCATGCTAGCAGCGGAGTCCAGCTGAGGCTGATAGCTCTGCAGGTATTTGGTCATGAAGTTTTAACCTGATGATGGAGCTCTGAAGAGTCAGAGGATCAACAAAGTCGGTTGGATTCATCCTCTGGGCACCACGATTGTCTGGTTGAAACTTCACAGAAATGTGTTTAATGATTCTTCAGATATTTCAGTGTGAACCAGAATCGACCAGCTGACTCGCCTCATTCCTGGAGGCTTCGCTCGCGTGTCAGAGAAGGTCCTCAGAGACCATTTTTCATCACAGTCATCGTCACACGAGAAATGAAGGCTTTGATGAGAAAAGATGGTGGATCGTGGTCCCATGGATCGTCTGCGGACTGAACGTACGAGCAGCGAAAGCTCAGAGGAGCAGAGCGGGATGAAGGCTGAGTGTTGAGCAATCCAGCGACACAAAGACAATAGTTGGAGGAAAGACCCCCACTCAGCTTCTCTTAAATTGGATCCAGGAGACATCAGTGAATGCACCCTCTGTGCTTTTGTTATGAGGCGCGCACACACACACACACACACACACACACGCACACACACAGATAAATTGTGTAATCAGCCTCAGCGAGCTGGCAGCGTGCAGCTGTCTGGCTGCAGTTTCACTTCGCCTCCATGAGAACGCGTCAGGCTCTGTGGAAACCAGACACGGGGGTCTTCTGAGGGTAACCTCCTGGAGACGCTTCCCCCATTTTATTTACTTTATATTTCACTTTCACTCAAGCAGAGAGTCTCTGGGCTAAAAACAGCGACTTCAGATAAGCTGCTGCCGACCAGAACAAGAACAAGCAAGTAAAACAAACAGTGTGAGTCCTGACCTGCAGCAGCGATGGAGGAAGTACTCACAGTCTTTACACAAGGAAAGGTACAAATACTGCATTGTGATACAGTACTCTAATACAAGTAAAGTTCCTTCATTCAAGAGGCCTTTTAAAGAGTTTATTGAGCTGAAGACATGAAGGAACACTTCATCCTTCAGTTCAGCACAACAGGTATTAAAGTGACAGAGTTCAGGTTACTGTTACATGTACACGAGCTGAGTCTTATCAGGAGGTGGAGGTGAAGGTGAAGGTGGAGGTGATGATGTGACAGCTGACAGAACTGGTTACTAATGAGACATTTTCCAGCCATGTTCGTGGTGACTAAAGTTGGTATTTTAATCTAAAAAATGATCTTTCTCTAAACCTTTTCATGCCTCAAACTAAGCAGACTTGAAGCTCGACGCCGTCACAACACGAAAGTGAAAACTCAAAGTAAAGTTTCAACATCTGTGGTTCGCAGAAACGTTCGATGCCAGCAGGATCGGGCTGACACTCTGTGCAGTTCCCTGTTCCAGCCTCAGAACAGGGACTCAAAGCTGAGTCTGTTCAGGCCAATGGGAGAAGTGAGTGTCAGCACAGGCCTGGATCTCTCCTCTGTTGCTCTTCTGGAAGTTTCTGAGGAATTTTTGGGAGTTTTTCCTGATCTGACTCGAGAATCAAAGGACAAATTGACTTGACGCTCAGATACTTTACTGTGTATCATACTTTTAGGTCTGACTGCACCAGGTGCCACGAGGATCTACAGAAGCCTGATCCATGATCTGGAAATCCACATTACAGCTCAGTCCAGCACCGACGGCGTCGCCGTCTGTCCTTCTGCTGTGGACACTGGTTGGTTTTCAAAGAGCCAGAAAGATCCAAGAAACCTGTTGCATCATCGGTGATGTCAGACCTTTTTACAGCTCTGCAGGAGAACACACACACACACACACACACACACACACACACACACACACACACACACGGATCTCTGCTCTGTGTCCCAGAAAACAACCAGTTTCATCTTGTCGGAAAATATCTGGAGTGAAGCTGAAGGAACTCATCTGTGAGAGCTGCAGGGTGTGTGTGTGTGTGTGTGTGTGTGTGTGTGTGTGTGTGTGTGTCTCAGCCTCCCACGCTTTAGCTGCTGACTCAGTGTGTTTGAGAATCAGTTCTTTAATGAAGTCGGGGTGTCGACAGCCTCATTGATCGGTCACTTCAGACTCTGCTCTCAGCTGTTTAAGATGTTAAAACATCAATAATATTATCACATTTTTCATCACATCCAGCAGCAGGAAATCCACCTGGCAGCCCTGAAACGTCCTTTAAAGACTAAAACATGATCAGGTCTGAATGAACACGACATGAAAACCAGAACTAGAAATGATGAATATGATTACTGCAAAAAAACATGTCCACGAGTGTCAACATGGAGAGAAATGGAGCGAATTCAATGTAAAATAACATAAACTAAGAGGGAACATGTCTGTCTGGAAACATATTTGAGCTCTTTCATGGTTTTGAATTTCTACGTCTGTGAAGTTTGTAAGCATCCAGCAGCACACAGGTGACAGCCATGAACCGAGGTTTTATCTTCTAACGTTGGCGTCGTGGACGGCAGCCATGATGCGTCCAGACAGCAGAACGTGTGTTTGTAAGTGTGTCCTCTTTGCATGACGGCGTCTCTCCATCAGTAACTGAGCAGCAGGATGACCTTCACACCAGCAGCAGACACTCCGCAGCAGAGCAGCTCAGCCTGAACCGGTGCTGCCCCCCAGTGGTTGAGGCGTCACATTACAACTGCTTTAAAGGCGAGTTCAAAGAGGAAACTCAGGATGCTTTAGGAAGGCAGAAAGACATGAAGAAGATTTAAAAAAAGAGCAAAACAAAATGAATCAAGTATAATGATAGAAATCAAAGAGTGGAATGAAATCACCGTGTAAGATATGAATAAAGTCCCATATTTAACTAAGAAAAGACAAACCGTTAACAGATCTGAGTTAGAAGAACTGGGAGTTTATGGTCACACAGGAAACCACTGAAGAGATCTGAGGACTGGACTGACGTGGTCTCTCCTGGTCTTAGTGTGATGAAGATCTGATGAAGAGGCTCACAGTTTTTTTCTTCATGACTAATTAGAGATTTGTACCCAAATCATGAAAAACCTCCGTCTGATGGAAACACAGCACGTTAAATCTGAATGACTGTTTGAAGCAACGCTGCTTCGTGTTCTTCAGTGTTTCTCGTTAAGGTCTTCATGATTAATTAATTAATTTAATTAATTGAGGCGCTGCTAAAGAAAACTGCTTCAGGCTTTAAATGCTGCCAGAACAAAATCAGACTGGAAACACTTTATTAAAACGATCTTTATCAAATAAACACAAAGAACCAGAACGTGTCTGAAGAAAAGCTTCACTGAACGTTAATCAGTCCGTCTGTTGGAGTCCAGAGTGAGCTGCCGATCAACAGTCCGATCGATCGATCGATCGATCAGCAGCTGATCAGAAAACCACCACTTTAGTCTGTTTGGGCTTGGCTTTCTTCACAGGAACGTGGACTTCCTCGTGGTCGGCGCTCATGTTGTTGGACAACCAGGGAACTGTGACAGAGTGAGCTGGAAGGAGAGAAATGAAAGATGAGGAGGTGCAGGGAGGAGTTCAGAGGAGTGACGGCTCCGGCTGCTCCGACGCTGCTGACAGTAAACTAACTTTTAACCAATTAGCATCAGGTGATCTTTGCTGTGTAATGAGACAGCATTAATAAGCCTTTTAAAAAGTAAAACTTCCAGGTGAGGTGGAGCTCCTCCACCTTAAAACACAGCAGAGAGCCTGACGTGGAGGACGGAGGACGGCTCCTGAGGACGGAGCAGAGACTCACTTGCGGCCTGATGTTCTGGACAATCCTTCTGAAAATGTTCCACTGAACCACAAACGCGACAGGAACCTCCTGCAGGCGAAGAAAAGATCATTAAATTCATTTAACGAGGGTAAAATTAATCAGCTTACAGGCCAGCGAGCGTCTCAGTTTGTACCTTGTGCATAAAGTCCTTTGGGATTATCTGGGCAGGACCGAGACAAGTGTCCAGTCTGTCCACAGATGAAGCACTTGGCAAACGGGAAATCACCTGAGAGAAACACCATTTTAATAAAGGTTATGATTACAGCAGCGTTGAACAGTCATCTGTCACAGAGGTCCAGCTGTGAGCCTCCACGCCGTCCTCACCCACAGCCGGGTCCACCTTCGCTCGGCACTTCTGGATCTCATGTTCGGTGGAGCCGCAGCGGTAACAGATGCCTCGGCCCATCTCCTCGTCTCGGTCGGCCTCCGGACAGTCGGCCAGACCGTGACCAGGTTTCCTGCAGTTAAAACACAGCTGGAGGAGGGAAGCAAACAAGGAGAGGGAGGAAACAAGGAGAGAGAGGAGAGGAAGGAAACAAGGAGAGAGAGGAGAGGAAGGAAACAAGGAGAGGGAGGAAACAATGAGAGAGAGGAGAGGGAGGAAACAAGGAGAGAGAGGACACAAGGAGAGAGAGGAGAGGGAGGAAACAAGGAGAGAGAGGACACAAGGAGAGAGAGGAGAGGGAGGAAACAAGGAGAGAGAGGAGAGGGAGGAAACAAGGAGAGGGAGGAAACAAGGAGAGAGAGGACACAAGGAGAGAGAGGAGAGGAAGGAAACAAGGAAACAATGAGAGAGAGGAGATGGAGGAAACAGAGGAAACAAGGAGAGGGAGCGGTTAGGACCAGTGGCTTTATGAATCCAGGCTCTGGTTCAGTATCTGGGACGTGGTTTGGAAAACTCACCATGTTGCTCTTCTTGTTTTTCTGCCTCTTTATCCTTCTGTCCTCTCTTCTTCTGTCCTTTTTCAGGGCCGTCTCCACCTCCTCCCTGAGCTCCCGTTCCTCCTCCCTCCCTCCTCGGTCTCCTTTGGGCAGCGGCTGTCCGGTCTGCTGGAGATACTCCATGAAGCCGTTCACGTCCTCGTCCACGTAGTCCTTCTTCTTACGGTTGGGTTTCTTCACGGCTGATCCTCCGGGCTGAGTCCCTCTTAGATGGTCCCTCTGAGCTCCATGTTTGGCACCTGAAGGGCCACCCGAGGGGCCACCTGAGCTGCCGGGCCGACCTCCTCCTGCTCTCAGCTGACTCCATGGCGTGGCCTCTGCTGGCTTGTGTTTATGGATGTTATTGGCTCTCGCCCACCTCGTCATGGCTTCTGGCTGAAGTTAAAGAAAAGGTGAATCAGCTGACAGCAGTGCGGCAAAGCTAATACCTCGTAGGAGGCTCATTTAGACTGTTAGTTTAAATAAGGCTGCTGAAATGTTGATGGTAAATTTGGCGGAAAAAAAAAACGTTGCTGAAATCATCTGAATTGTTGCGTCTGACTAACATTTTAAACATCGTTACAAGAAATCCTCCGAAAAAACTACTAAAAAAACAACTTTGAAAAGTGTTAGCATGTGCGCTAGCAGCTAGCTAAACACGGAGCGTGACTTAGTTTTTAAGGATTAACAACGTTTTCCAATAATTAGACTGTTGGCGGTTAAAGATCGTCTTCTTCTACAAAACACGTCGTTTAAAAACATCAACGTAATCTCAAACATTACCGGACAGACGTTCAGCCCATGTGTTTGTATTTTTGCCGGAAGTGTTCAGTCTTCTTCTACGCCGCGGCTCGTCTTCTTCTTCTTCTTCTTTGTGTTTACTGGTGGATCATAGACCATCAGAAAAGCTGCATACCGCCACCTGCTGTGTGGAGTAACAATCACACTCATGACAAACATAAAGGTTGAACTCGATCCGCTGAAGAAGAAACATTCAATCAATAATTTCTGAAGAAAATCTGGACGATCTGTCTGTGAGTCTACGACACATATTAACATTAAATTCAGGTACATACAGACAAACTAAAATAACATAGGCTCATCATCAGGATGTCAAACAACCACAAACAAAGAGAAAACTAGTTTCTACATTTACAAAACACATGAATTCATATCTAAATAAATATCCACGCTATAAAATACAACATTTAAATCCCATAAACTAGTGGTATTCAAATTTCAATATTACTTAGATATTAAGTTGCTTATAAGTTTCAAATTAGTTTGGTTGCAGTAAGACAGTTAAAGCCTCTACAGTCATTGAAGACGGCGTAAGGCTCATAATTCAAAGCATAATCTCAGAGTTTCTAGGATGTGATTGATCTTAATGAGACTAACACACTATTATATTCAGAAAGGATCAAAGGCTCTGCAGTCCTACACACAATATTTTCCTCTGAAATGTAGCAAGTAGAAGTATAACTGAAGTAGAAATACCTCAAATTTGTACCTGAGTGTAGCACTTGAGTGAATGCACTTTTTTTTTTTTTTTTTTTTTTTTTTTTTCCCACTACTGGTTGTGGACAAAGTGCTCAGATTGTTCACTTCAGTAATTTTTAATTTGAGTAAAAGACAAAAGCATTTCAACAGAGTTATTATTGCAGCATTTTAATGATGAAGCTGGTTGAGGTGGAGTGTATTTGATGTAGTTCATTCACTGACAGACATTTTAATTCATAATAATATATTATATTCTATCATTAATAGAAGGATAATGTGTTTTTTTTTATATGAAAATCTTTATCTGCAAAGAAATCACAGCTGTGAAATGAATGTATTGGAGTAAAATCTGAATATTTCCCTCTGAGACGCCTTAAACGTGTCCTCCTCTGAGCTCCACAGGTGTAAATGAGGCAGCAGCTCGCAGGTGATTTGACTTAAAGTGATAACAAGGAGCTGGAAGCGTCAGTCTGTCTGTCCTGACCTGTGAGAACATGCTGCATCTGCTCCTCTCTGCACTTCTGTTTGCTTCATCCCTGAAAGATGGTGAGAAATCAACATGTGTCACTGTTTGATTTTAGTCTCTGAAGAAGCAAACGTGTGATTTTCTCTCATCTGCTGTGTTTCAGGCGCCTCCAGTCCGATACGGGACGCCAGAGCAGGTGAAGCTCTGATTTAAGCCTGGATCCATCAGTGTGTTGACACTGGACATCAGTGTGATTTGTGTTTCTTTAATGTACAAATGTGTGTTTTTACAGCACATGAGGACGACTGGGTCACCAGGCTGCTGAAGTATATAAATATGAACCCAGAGACTGTAGAAGGTGAACACACAGTCAGGATTTTATCCTGCAAACATTTAAGATTTCTGTGAGTTTACAGTTGAGAAGAAGCTGGAAAGTCTTTAATATTTTCTTTATTTCTTTGCCTCTTTGTGACAGAGCTGATGACCGACAAACACGCAGTGTTGGAGGGAGACATGATTCTGTCCGTGAGTGAAACTGAGTTCGAACGTATTGTTATACAAAGTTCAGACTTCTGAGATTCAGAAACAAGAACGGAACGACAGCTGAACACCAGAGATGAAACAGCAACAGAAACAAAACGTCAGTTATTGAGTTGAAAGCTTCATTGTTGAGAACTGACAAACATTTGTCATATAACATATTGAACAAAGACATTCTGGATGATTATTTGGTTGGTGCTTAATGCTGCAATTACTAACAATCAGAATCTATTTGCTACATTTTATAAATGAAGCTGATGTTTGACCCCACAGAACGACAGGAACGCCGTGGAGAGCACGTGGCCGACGCTGGAGATACCGTACGTCATCAGCCCGGAGTTAGGTAAGCAACAGATCACTGCACCGTCAGGTCACTGCACCGTCAGTTCACTGCACCGTCAGGTCACTGCACCGTCAGATCACTGCACCGTCAGATCACTGCACCGTCAGGTCACTGCACCGTCAGATCACTGCACCGTCAGGTCACTGCACCGTCAGTTCACTGCACCGTCAGGTCACTGCACCGTCAGATCACTGCACCGTCAGTTCACTGCACCGTCAGTTCACTGCACCGTCAGGTCACTGCACCGTCAGGTCACTGCACCGTCAGATCACTGCACCGTCAGGTCACTGCACCGTCAGGTCACTGCACCGTCAGATCACTGCACCGTCAGGTCACTGCACCGTCAGATTGCACCGTCGGGTCACTGCTTCATGTCTCTGCTCACTGGAAGCTGCATTTGTTTGTTTCCAGAGAGTCGGACAGACGACATCCTGTCTGCCATGGCGATGGTGTCTGAACACACCTGTGTGTCCTTCCACAAGAGAACCTCTGAGACAAACTACCTGCTCTTCCAGCCCAGCAAAGGGTATGAAAACAGCTTATCACAGCTGCCCTGAACAATGACTGCCAGGCTGCGACTCCATAACTATTGTCTCTATCAGTTTACTCATCGTTGGTATCATCGATGACGTGTACGGTGGGGTATTGATTATGGATTGGATAAGAACAGAGCAGGGTGATCGGCTGTGGTGTGGTTCAAGGATCCACTGCAGCTTCTGGTCTTCCCAAGAGTCCAGTGTTGAGGGAGCATCATGCAGATCTTTCTGGTAGATCGGGGATGATGACTTGTGAGCAGGGTCTTGATTTCTCAGCCACCATCTTCAGCTCCAGCAAAGACTGATCAGAAACCTGGACCAGGTGTTTACATGACACAGGATCCTCGTGTTTACCTGCTTCAGGTAGCTTATCCACCATTACCAGGAGACTGTGGCATGTAAAAGTTATTAGTTACTTCCCCAATGGGTTTGTTCAACAGTCCAAAAAGATTCATTAAAAGCACATAAGATGACGAAAGCAGCAAACTGAGAAGCTGGAGCCTGAATGGTCGATCAATGCGTTGATTATTTAAATAGTTGCAGATAATTTTTCCGTCAATCGACAGATAATTTCAGCCTCATTAATGTCTCATAATGTTTATGTGACTGAGCGTCTCCTTCTAGCTGTGCCTCATATGTGGGCTTCATCGGCGGTGAGCAGCCCGTGTTTGTCGCCTCCCAGTGCATCGTGGGTAACATCGCCCATGAGCTCCTTCACGCTCTGGGCTTCCACCATGAACACACGAGGACAGACCGCGAGCAGTACATCACAGTTCTTCCCAGTAACATCATGAAAGGTAACGTGGCTAAAAATCATCTAACTGTGTTTTAAGACATGTGAAACTGTTCATAAGTTTGTGTCTGATGGTTTTTTTTTTGCCCCCAAAAGTTGAATTTACTGGTTAAAAAATCAGAATCTTTCATCTCCTTCATTGAAAAATCCAAATCAATGCAAACATCTTGAGTTTCAAAAGCCCCATTCAGACAGGATTTAGTGCAGGGGAGGAGGGTTTAATGAAACTCGTCAGTCTGGACCTGGTCTAGACTGACGAGATGATGATGATGATGATGATGAGCAGGATGTTTACGCTCTGAATGAAAGTAACAGATGTGTTTCAGGGATGGAGAGAAACTTCAAAAAGCAGAACGGACAAACCTTTAACCTCGGCTATGACGTGGGTTCGATCATGCACTACGGAAGGTAAACCGTCCAAAACACGTGAAGGTTTTTTTTTTCCCTCTGAACTTTATTTTCTGAACGTTTTCGTTTCTCTTTCAGGGATTTTTTTTCAGCCAACGGTTTGCCCACCATCGTACCCCTCGGTAACGTGAAGGGCATGGGACAGAGAGTCAAGATGACGAAGACGGACATTGAGAGAGTTCGCCATCTCTACAAGTGTGGTACGAAGTCTTTTTACTCAAGTTTGGTTACTGTTAGATTTTTCAGATTAAAGTATTCATACATGTATAACGTATGTACTGTGACTGTGACTGTGTACTGTATGTGTGTACTGTCAGCGTTCGTCACTATTCTCCAGAATGAAAAAAACCATTAGTTTGTCCTTTAAAACAGTTAAAATGAACCTCAACCGACTCCAACAGGAACATCCTGCTGAGACATGACTGAGGAGACACAATGATCTACAGAGACAAGAGGACAACAGACACAGAGACACAATGATCTACAGAGACCAGAGACAAGAGGACAGAGACACAGAGACACAATGATCTACAGAGACCAGAGACAAGAGGACAGAGACACAGAGACACAATGATCTAAACAGACCAGAGACAAGAGGACAACAGACACAGAGACACAATGATCTACAGAGACCAGAGGACAACAGACACAGGGACACAATGATCTACAGAGACCAGAGACAAGAGGACAGAGACACAGAGACACAATGATCTACAGAGACCAAAGACAAGAGGACAACAGACACAGAGACACAATGATCTACAGAGACCAGAGGACAACAGACACAGGGACACAATGATCTACAGAGACCAGAGACAAGAGGACAGAGACACAGAGACACAATGATCTACAGAGACAAGAGGACAACAGACACAGAGACACAATGATCTACAGAGACCAGAGACAAGAGGACAGAGACACAGAGACACAATGATCTACAGAGACAAGAGGACAGAGACACAGAGACACAATGATCTACAGAGACCAGAGACAAGAGGACAACAGACACAGAGACACAATGATCTAAAGAGACCAGAGACAAGAGGACAACAGACACAGAGACACAATGATCTACAGAGACCAGAGACAAGAGGACAACAGACACAGAGACACAATGATCTAAAGACCAGAGACAAGAGGACAACAGACACAGAGACACAATGATCTACAGAGACCAGAGACAAGAGGACAACAGACACAGAGACACAATGATCTACAGAGACCAGAGACAAGAGGACACAGGGGACACTTTACTGAAATGTCCGTTTTATCCCGTTGAGCTGCAGAAACTGCAGGCTGTGGTGAAAAGCAGGGGCCCCACAGTTGATCCTTGGGGAACCCCACAAGTTATTGAAGAGTCTATCAGAGTAGTTAATTGACTCGTCCATCAGTTGTTTCTCGATACAACACACACGCTGAGACCTCAGTTAAACTGCACCACCGAATGTCAAATTATGCAAATTGAAATTTAACAGCAAAATCAGTCATCATCACTTGTTTCTGAGGCAAAGCAAACATGGACGCTTCACCTCGACCAGAGAACATATTTAGTGTAAACGATGCTCTTATTGTTAATTCAAACTGTTTTTAACTGTCACATGATCACACATCAACTCTGCAGTCACACAGCTGTCCTGATTTTCTGTATTTGTAAGAAACTGAAACATGCTGAAACGTGTGATAATGTCTAACTCTTCCTCCTCATCGCTCCTCTTCACCAGATGTCAAAGAAACGGAGGTCAAGGAGGAAGGCAGCGGTGAGAAAGAGGAGGATGCCTTCATGAACGAAGGTCACGTGTCTGCCACCAAACCTCCTGCTGCCCCTCCGGCTGCCTGAGTGCAGCTCCTGATGCTGCCACCAGAGGGCAGAGCACCACCAGCAGAGAGCAGCAGAGGCTGATCTGTGACTGCTAATAAAGCTGATTTACACACCGGAGAGATTTGTCTTCACTGACACGTTTGACATCAGGCACCTTTATGAAAGAACCAATATTTCATGTGGTGAACCAGCGTGTTTCCCTGCGTGTCGTCAGTGTTACAGTCGGAAGATGGCCGTGATCACACTGACGGGATGTTTTGGGTTTGAATATGTCGATTCATCTTGAATGAAACTGATTTCAAATCTTTGCACGAATATCCACAAACGGTAAATTTTCCAGAGCTTTCAGCCACATGTCACAGTCTTCATGGCAGGCTGGAGATGGTTTAGTCCTGACCTCAGCAACATTTCTCCGACAGCTGCTGATACTTATTATACTCATAAAAACTCAAACACACGAGTTCATGAAACACATTTCAAATCTGATTTCACACCCTTCAGTAAAAGTACAAATACTATAAAAATAATCAGCCACAAGTAAAAGTCCTGCATTCAAAATCCTACGTCAAAGTGTGTGTCAACAAAATGCAGTAAGAGTACATTAGTATAGTCAGCTTCATGCAGTAAAAGTACTGTGTGTGCAGTAAAATGTCTCCTGTGTCTGATTCTCTGTGACTTTATCAGTTTGTTCATGCTGAAGCTTCAGTGTCAGAGCAGCGTGTTACTGTTGGAGCTGCTGCAGGTGGAGCTACTTTAAATACTTTAAATACTACAAATACTTAATGTGAAAGAAGAAGTTTTCTGTTGGTTTTGCATAATGTCTTAATGCGTAATTGAGCCTCTTCAGGCCTCAAACGTTGAAATGAGCTCAGAGGTGAAACATAAAACAGATTCCTTTGAATATTCTCTAATTATCTCATTTAATTTTTTTATTTATGTTTCATGTGAGACTTCATTTCTCGTCCATGTTTTCCATCGGTGCATCGATTGAGTGAAATCTTGCAGCCGTTAGTCTCAGCGTGCCGATTCCAGGTTTCGTCCTCATTCTGTCAGCTTGACTTCACAGTAACGGACACTTCTGCTCTCTTAGCCTCACTGTTTGACTGGTGTTTGTTACTATATGTCAAGTGTAAATGTCAGAGCAATTTTCCGCCTGCCTACCTGCATGACAATAAACTGAGCTGCAGATAAATATTTGGCAGTTAGCTGAGATTACAGGAAGCAGCATTTTGAAACCTTTCCTGACAGTGAAACTTCTTCAGGGTCAGTGAAAAGAACACAATCGCTAACTTTGTGGAGGAATTTGAAGACGGAGCGGCTGCACACGAAGGAGCTTCTGCAGAGTGAGGAGGACGCAGCAGCTTTAGCTCTGACACCTTTGTAAATGAGTTTCTGCCTGTTCTGAGGAGATAAGCTGACCCCGCTGCCAGGTGTTAAACAACAAATCCTGCAAACTTTAATAAGAAAATCAGAGAAAGAAGCTGAAATAACATCTTTATTCAACACCATGTTTCTCTTTGGGAGTACCTCTGCTTTAAAACTCGCTTCTGAAGGCTGTAGTTTGCATTGTGGGAGACCAGCGAGCATCAGCTGCACACTCAGAGGTCCTCCATATTTACTCTGAAACTGTTTTCATTTCGTCTTGTCACTTTTCCAGCGTGAACACAGTAAAACCTGCTTAAAGGTTGTGTGTAATGCAGCTGCAGCTCACTCCAAACACTGAACTCATGAGTCAAAACCCAAAGATTTTTCTCTCAGAAATGTTAAATAGGCACAAACTGGCACTGAACGTGTGCATATTCTGTTTTATCTCTCGTGTGGATTCACAAACGCTGGAATAAAGTCAAATATCCTCCGCGGCCGGACTCAGAGATGAACTTTATCAAACATCTAAACGGAGCTGCTGATGTGTGAATTTCATCCTGATTTCGTCGAAGTGTAAAGACAGTGAAGGGGAACGTCCTGTTGGTCTGCGTGCAGCGAGCAGCTGTGATCCAGAATCAATGAACTCATGCAGGAGCTTCCAGAACATCAATCTTCTGCTTCTCCTGCATGTTTCCGCCCACAGAGAAGCTCCTGATGTGCATAAATTTACATCCATTACATCACATATTCAGTACAATGCCGACACTGTTGCTGCTAAAATGGGACAAGAACTAAAAATGATGATGATGATGAAGAGGGTTCATCCTCTGAATACATGAATTCATATCCGCTCTGATTATTGTGACTTTCAGCAACACAAATCTGTGAGTTTAATTCATTCAACTTTAAACTTCGACTTTTCACTTTCAGAAACATCAAAGTTCTTCTGACTTTGAACATGAGTGGACTGAATGAACTGCTGAAAGTTCACTCAGCTCCTTAAATTAGGTTTTAATTAGCAGGTATCCCAGCATGCACCGGGTGGCTGAGAGTTAAAACAGACATGAGACAAACTTCCTGCCTGTCTCAGGTCAAAAGTCTCTCATTAGCCTCAAATATGGATGTTTTGCACATTTTCTCACTCAGAATAAGCAGAACTGTTTGAACCTGAAGATTTGAGTGAATAATTGTATTTCGACTTATAGAAATATGTAGAATTTAGGTTCAGTGTTGCTATAAAATACATTTTATCAGAGCAAATGTGTCAGATGTGAGAGCAGAACAGTGACGCTGCTCATCAGGGAGAATGTTAAAAGGTATAATCAATACTTCAGGTATTGAAAGTAAAAGTACTGCAGTGCAGTAAAGTGTCTCCTGTGTCTGCTGTCCTCTCGTCTCTCATTCTGGATCAATCTGCTGATCATTTTCTCCATCCATCGATTGTCTGGTTGATGATGATGATGATGGCTAAAATCCGTGAATCGTTTCAGGCAGTTTCACATGAAAATGACTTCATCAGCTTTCAAAACGACTTCTGGCTTGACTGATGTTCAAGTCCAGTACTGGAGTAAATGTACTTCGTTACTTTTATAGTATAGTTACCGCCGTGTCCTTTGTTCCGGCTGACGGTCGAGTGTTTCACTGGATCCTGATCCTGGAGATGAGGCGCACAGCCGGACTCGGGGCCGTCTGGAGTCCAGCTGAAGCTGCGCGTAAAAAAGCGCGTCCTCGTTCCTCCGGTAACATCCAGCTCCTCCACCTCCCCTGAGCAGCTGAGCCTCCAGCGCCCGGACCTGCGCGGACACATCAGCTCTTTATTCTTGTGATCTGAAGAAAACTTCAGCGTCCGTCTCTGTTTACGAGCGTTAACGCGGATCTAACCGGAGCTGCATCTTCCTCCTGCCCGGGGCTTCATCCCTGACCCTCCGCTTCAGTCTGTGCGCATCAAACCATCCGGAGAGACTTTCCGCCTCGGTCTGCTGGACTCCCGCTGACCCATCGGCCGATAGTTTCGTCGAAATTCTGCATATTCCCGCAAGAAAATCAACTTCTGAAGTTGTTGGCACGGAATGACGCACCGACGCAGCTGAGTGAAGATCTACGTGTTACAGTAAGAACAGGTTTGAGACGATTTTACGCTTATTTTCAGATGTTCTTATCTGAATGAACTGCTGAGGTTGGTACACTCATGTGAGCTTCACGGATTCTGGAAAAAGTCCTTCATTTACTGTCATCCAGGCTGAATGTTCACCGTGAAAACGTCTGTGTTTAAACGAGTGAAGTAAACAGAAAAGAAAGGCTCACAGTTTGGACCAGTGGACTTAAGAATAGGTGGAGTTATTAGCAATGGAGCAGGCAGCTGTGCCCTCCAACCAAACCACACTGCTCAGATAAGTGATGAGGACAAAGACCTGCAGAGACAGACATGTAGAATGTGTGATTTGACAGGAAAAGAGGGATGTGGACACCGAGCACCTCCTGAGGAGGAAACAACATGTTAATGTGACAGCTCCAACAAAAACCTGAAAAATCGGCCGAAAAGAAACAAAATCTGCTTTTATCTGTTTCTGTTCACTGAACTAAAAGAAAAAAAACAAGCACTGAAAATACATACAAACAGAGTCAGGTCAGTTTTATCAGCTGCAGCTGAATATCACAAATCTGCCTCAGGTAGTCAGTTTTATTGACATCACAGCATCTTAACAGGAGTTATCTCAGGCTCCTCTCATCCAGAGCAGGTCCAGACTCTTCAGAGCGCCGATCCCACCTCGAGCAAGCAAAGGAAAAGTCCTTTGAACAGAAGCAGACTCTGGGTGGGCGGCCATCAGAGAGGGCAGATAACAGAGTACGGTGCTACGATGCAGGTTCCACAGACGTGAAGCCAGAAGAATAATAATAAATGTGGTGCTGAGGAGGAACGTGGGGGCAGACTCTGCAGCCGCGGAGGCACAAACACCTGCAGAGAGAGACGGGAGGAGACAGGAAGCACCAAACCACAGCAGAGGGAAGATGTCTGCTCAGTAATGTGTGTTAATGAGATAAGAATGGCAGCAGCTGGACAGGGAGAGGAGCTCAGTGCATCATGGGAACTCACCTGGCAGTCCAAGCCTGAAGAAGCAGAACTAAGAAGGTTCAGGCCTCACCTGAGCCGCCTCTAACTGCTTCATCACAGAGGAGGGTCTTACATGTGTGGGGGGGCTCCTGAACCCACACTGGGAGCTGAGGGGTGAGACTCTCCACCTCCCTCCATCCTTAAAGCCGCTTCACATTTCAACAGAAACTCTGGGCCTTTCTGCACATCCTGTTCTCAGGTGAAACCACGCCCAGCCGGAGCCTCAGTGGCTGCGTTGCCATGGAAACTGCCCTGACGCCAATGTGACAGCTGCAGGATCTTGGAAAACAAGGACGAGGCTCTGAAATTGATGAGTTTGCTGTTTATCAGATTATAAACGAGACAGGAATGAGCTGTTCCTGTAGCTGTAACTCCAGCTGGAGCTTTAGCTGCACTGCTGTCTCCTGACTGCACGTTCAGCTGCTGTCTGCTCTTCACTTAATTAAGAAGTTAATTAAGAAGGGTTGTTAATTAACAATTTGAGTCCAGTTATGAGGAGGTTGGAAAACACCAATAATTTACTGGTCTGACAGCAAGTGAAGGACATGATGTGTTCGAGGGCGTGGCTTCATCTGAACATGCTTCCTGGTGGAGCCGCGCTAAGCTACAACGCTCATGCTGTTAGCAGGGTTTTGTGCACTCTGTGTTTCTCTAAATGGTCACTTTGTTTGTAAATGTAAGTCAGCAGTTCAACATTAGTGTTCAGCAGAGTGGCTTCACCCACACAGCTCAGCGCAGGTTCTTCTGCAATATCATGAACACACCTTTAAAACTTCCTCCCGAAACACCTTTAAATGTCTGCATTTACAGAGCGTAGTGCTTTTATCCAAAGTGTTTTATAATGTGCCTCTCAGTCACACTCACTCAGACGGCAGAGCTGCCACGCTGCTCAGTGCAGCTCCTCCTGTGGACGAGCAGCTCTACCTGCTGAGCCGTCGAGTGTACAGAATGTCAAAAAAGACCTCAGAGGTTCGTAGAAGCACATGAGTCAGAGGTCCATCCAAATGCAAATTCTAACCACATTCTCAGAAAATCAGCTGAAGAAAATGGGAAATAATGCGAGCTGTCCAGAGTATTTTGGTTCAGGGGATAAACTCTTGGAGATAATTCTACAGTTTGTGCCGTTCAAAGCCATTTATGTGACGTCTCCAGTGGAGGAAGAAGTATTCGGACCATTTACTTAAGAAAGAGTACCAATAAAACACACGCACACAAAACTATAAAATACTGCATTCAGACACTTAGTGAATTTACAAGTACTGTCAGCTAAATGCAGTAATAGTACAGTCGTACTGTCGGCTTCGTGCATGTGTGATTGTTCATCCTGAAGCTTCAATGTTAGAGCAGCATTTTACTGTTGGAGCTGCTGCAGGTGGAGCTACTTTAGATACTTGTGCTGCTGATCTTCAGAAACACTGATTTGACCTTCAATAATGTTCATGTATTTAAAGGTAAAATGATAATCTGCAAAGTAGTAAAAAGCACAGTATTTCACTTTCAGTGGTGAAGTAGAATTGTAAAGTAGCATCAAAGGAAAAAGTACTAGTACTCTAATAGTACAAATGCACTTTGTAATGTGTGTTCTGAATTTTGTTTCTGTTGTACTTGTTAAGTTTTGTTGCTTCTTGTCTTTAAATTAAAAAAATATATATAGAATAATGCTGAGTACATGCACAGTAACTATACTGGATTCTACTCATATGTGTCCTCATGTCTGTCTCTCCTCACAGCACAAAGCCTGCACGGCTTCACCTCGACTGAACCTCAGTCTCTCCTCTTATTGAGGAAGTCCTGCTTCTCAATGGTTGACCACAGAAACACCTCTCTGCTGTCTCTCAGTCTTTAAGAGCACGATGGCCGCTGCTGCAGATCCGTCCTGCCTGTCGGAGCTCGGCGGACTCCCCAACAGGAACGTCAGCCTCATCTCCAGCACGCGTCCCTGCAACCGGAGCACCGTCAGGACCTCGCCTTACACCCCGCAAGCCACCGCAGCTTTTGCCATCGCCATCACCTTCATGATGATCGTGACCATTGTCGGGAACATCCTGGTCATCATCGCCGTCCTGACGTCGCGATCCCTCAAGGGCGCTCAGAACCTCTTCCTGGTGTCACTGGCTGCCGCAGATATTTTAGTGGCCACGCTTATTATTCCCTTCTCGTTGGCTAACGAGCTGCAGGGCTACTGGGCGTTTAGCTCCATTTGGTGTGAAATCTACTTGGCGCTGGATGTTCTCTTCTGCACCTCCTCCATTGTGCACCTGTGCGCAATAGCACTGGACCGCTACCTGTCGATCTCTCGGCCCGTGTCCTACGGCGCCAAACGTACTCCCTCACGCATCAAGGCGGCCATTATCGTCGTGTGGCTGATCTCTGCGGTCATCTCTTTCCCTCCTCTTCTCACCCTGGACAAGAGCGAAGGCGGTGAGGAGGTGTGTGAACTGAACAACGAGCGCTGGTATATTCTCTACTCCACCATTGGCTCGTTCTTCGCCCCCTGTGTCATCATGATTCTGGTCTATGTGAGAATTTATCAGATCGCCAAGCAGCATACTCGCTGCCCGCCTGGACAGAAGCAGAAAGCGGTGGTGACCGGTGAGCCTCGGAAGGTGTCCGAGCAGGCGCAACAGAACGCAGATCGAGGAGGTACGACTGCAGGCGAACAAGAAAAAGCCCCGACCAGGACATCTGGCTCGGATTCAACCCCGTCATCGCTTCAAAACCCGCCTGGGAATCCCACGAGCCACGACACTCTGCACTACCCGCCCAACTCAAGCACCACTTCAGTCCCAAAATCCACCTCCTCCCCCACAATCCCCCAACGGGAAACCCAGATCCTCTCAACTGTTCCCCACAAGGAGCCCCAGACACGTCGTGACAAAGAGGGTGAAACGCTTCCCGACAACACCTCCAGCTCTGACTCTGACGGCGAGCTGGAGGCGGGTGAGGAGGGAGTCCTCAGAGCTGACGGCAAAGAAAAGACCAACAAGACCAACAAGCAGACTTTGGGACTGTCCCAAAGCAAAGGCTTTAAAGTTCAGGTACTAAACCTGACCTGCAAATACAAAAACACCATGGCCACATCGTCCGGCACCAAAATGGTACCCGAGGACATCCCTAAAATTCAGGGGACGCCCATTTCCCGCCGCAAGGCCATGGTGAACAGGGAGAAGAGGTTCACCTTCGTGCTGGCTGTGGTGATGGGAGTGTTTGTGATCTGCTGGTTCCCTTTCTTCTTCTCTTATTCCCTTCAGGCGGTGTGTCCTGAGACCTGCAGCATCCCCAACCCCTTGTTTAAATTCTTCTTTTGGATTGGCTACTGCAATTCGTGCCTGAACCCGGTCATATACACCATCTTCAACAACGATTTCAGGAAGGCCTTCAAGAGGATACTGTGCCGGGACACAAAGGGCACGTTCTTCTAGACGGGAAGATATTATTATGCTCCGAACTGGACGCAAAGACTGTTTATCTGAGGAGAAAAAATAATGACTTTCTCTCTGTTTTTGCTCAGCATTGATCCTCTTGAGCACTGACATAAACACTTGTACATTAAGGAGGAAATTGCAACCATTTTCTCTTCTTCTTGTGTTCGTCTGGACACTGTTAGCTGAGTCAGAGCAGCACCAACAAAGGAGGAGATTTCAGAAAGAAACAGTCAAGTGGCTGAATCAATTATCTTTAATGTTATTTAAGAATACAGTGTAATTGTATATTCATTGACTCTGAGGGAGAGTGATTTGATTATATTTTGAAGCGGAAGACGAGAGGATACAGGGTCTGTGTTCAGTAATTTAAAGTACAAACAGAACTATGGTGGCATATGTGTGCTTGTGTGTTTGTGTATGCATGGGAGTAGAGGAGAGCTGCCTGAGGGTCTGACTGGAAGAGAACAAATATCACTAAGTGTCCTTTATCGGAGATAAAATGGGCACTCAAGGAACACAAGATGGGGAGAATGTGAGCGTCGTCTTCTGTCTCTTCTCACTCTTTTCCTCCTCCGTTTCTTCCTCCAGCTAAAGCTGTAACTTGGGATGGATGGAGCTTTTTCTCGGTGTATTCCCTCGTCTCTGAACCGCTGGACGTTACACCTCTCACTGGGAGATGCTCATTAAGGTGATAGCCTTTAGGCTTTAACGGGGAAAACTAGAGCAGGAGAGCCGAGAATCAGCAGAGCTGCATGAAAGATGAAGAGTCTTCATGTGGATGTGATAGTTCACTTGTCCCACTTCCTTTCATCTTTAATGTCGTGTTTTCCTCCTCTCACTGAAAATGATGCAGGGAGCCAGCGCTTGTGTTTTTGGTACGCTGTTGCAGTTCGAGGTGTTTTCGTTGAGATTTTCATTTATTTGCAATATTTAATGAAGACGATGGACGATGAGCTTTGCAGCCTTCCGGTGTGCTCGCTGCCAAAGCAAAACAGACTGTATCTGAACTCAGCGCTGACCCCGACGACGATCAGAATCCCTGATGAAGAGGCTCCTCCTCTGGACTGATCTGATTGTGTGTGTGTGTGTGTGTGTGTGTGTGTGTGTGCGTGTGTGTGTGTGTGTGTGTGTGTGTGTGTGTGTGAGACTGAGTTTGCAGCTGCATGTTTTTCAGAAATGCACTTCTTATCTTTTGAAAGCCGATAGAAATTTGCTTGAGTGAAGCATTCAGTACTGTATATATGTGAGAGCACCGTTAGCTTTTGTACAGTATTAGCTTAAACATAAAACAGTTTTCTTGTTTATTGTTCTAAAGTCAAACTGAAATTAACCTGCATGTTTTATCTGCACTGTTAACAACATGTTTTGCGAAACAAGACTGCGAGTTTACGGTCATGCTAGCAGCTCTATGAAGCTGCATTTATGCACAAGCGGACTTTGTGCTAACATTAGCATGCTAACATGCTAATATGAGGATGATCAGCAAGTATGATGTTTCACTGTCTTACTTTAGCATGTTAGCATGCTAATGTGCTAATTAGCAGCAAACACCAAGTCTGATGACCGTTGGTTTTGCAGGTATTTTATCATGAATGATAAACACTACAGTTCATCCTGAGGGGAACATGAACGTCTGGAGGTCATTCCTATGTACCCCAGATTTATCAGGCACATAAAGGGAACATGACAGAGTCCTGTGTTCCCTCGTTCTACACATGTGCTCTTCCAGGGTCGGGTTTTCACAGTAAAGGTGACACCGTGCATTGCTGCAGACTAATTGTTCCCCTGAGGTTTTAGCACAGTGCAGTAATAAAGCAGAAGCAATGCATCGACGGCATAGCATGACTTTAGCACTGTGCAGGGTGGACAGACATGACAGAGGACAGGGACAGAGACAGAGAGAGGACAGAAAAAAACATCCTTTGAACCATCAGTGTCTACATGATGTTAAATAAACTGAATTCAGTCATGTTGATGCTGCGGTCAAACAGCATCTCCAGCTCAGACGTTGAGTCCAATCAGATTGCAGCTCATTTCTAAACAGCCTCTCAGAGCCAATGGATTTGATTCGATTGGTTCTGCCTACATTTATTAGCCCTTTACTGTTTGTATTTGAGACCCTTCTGACACGAATAAGAAGACGCACAGCGTCCTCCAGTCTGGACTTCCTCTGAAGACGGTTTGTTGTTCGTCTGCGACACAAATTTGATCAAAGCACTTTTTTTCTTTCAGCATCAAAAATCACATCAGCACCAGATTTGAAAACTTTGCCGAATTTAGTGATTTAAGCTGGACTTTTCTAACGTGTACACTCAGTATTGGCTTGTATCTACGTGTATCTTCTATCTCTGCTCCTGTGTTAGTTGTGTCCCAGTGCTGTGCTTTTATTTTGAAATGGCTTCATATTAAGGGTTGAATAAAGGACGTGGTGAGACTGTATGAACACTGCTTGTTGTTTCGGGGGGGGTGGGTGGGATTGACCGAGCACCCACAGAGCAGAGCATAATGGAATCAGACACGGCAGCTTTCTGTCACTCACATCGTTTCAGGATGACTGTTTCTGTCGACCTTTGACCAGAATATAAAACACAGTATACTGACGTGGTCATGGACACGCACACGTGAGAGAGGCGACAGAAACTAACTGTGTGTTTGTACAGCATCACATTACATTACCAAACCATGCCCCATCCACTAAAAACAAACAGACGTGTGGAATATTAAAGCTGATAATGAGCAGGACTCATTAGCTGCCATCGTTTAATACCCGTCGACTCTGAGCTGAACAGTAAAGCGTGTTGTTTGCTCCTCGCAGTGAAGACTCCTCTGATCTGAACGTAATGAAACGTGCTGAAGCCTTCCAGTAGTGTCACTCAGTGTCATCAGGGCAGCTCTTATCGCCTCCTGATGACTCGATGTTCCGCCTCCAGGAGCTCAATAAGCCTCTTGGATTTATTAAAGTCTAAAAACTTTGGGTTTTTTCGTGGTTTTATCAAAAATGATGCTGTGATGTCACTTGAGTCAGGATGAAGACGACGAGCCTGAAACTGAAACAGACGTGTTGGTGTGCAGTCAGGAGGAAGTGAGCTGATCGCTAGCTGCTAACGTGCCACCGTCTCAGCTGCATTGTGGGTAATGTAGGAGGCAGGACGGGCTTTGTGCATCAGTTCTATTGTTTTTGTCACGAACTGTCCAGTGTGAGTCTGCTCTCTTCAGGTTATCCAGTCATGAAGTTCTGTGATGGGAATTCCCTGTTCGGCCACTTCCACCAGGAACTGTCTCATTACTCTGATCTCATGCTGTCAGAGTGTTTTAAACGTACTTGTACTTTACTTGAGTATTTCCACTTTATGCTACTTCATACTTCTATGCTACGATTTGGAGGAAAATGTTGTACTATTTAAGTTCACTACATTTGTTTTAAAGCTTTAGTTACTTTGCAGACTCTCATTAATAACCCAGTATTAAAGTACCCTGCAGTAGATAAAGTAATTAAATCAGCTCCACCTTCACCAGCTGCAACGTTAACATGATGAACACTTGAATGCATCGTTAGTTATAATCCAATAATATAACGTTACTGATTCTTTCTGTATCATCAGTACTTTTACTTTTGGTACTTTGTACATTTTGATGTGAATACTTTTATACTTGTACTGAAGTAGGATTTTGAAAGCAGTACTTTCTACAGAGTATTTCTACCCTGTGGTATTAGTACTTTTACTGAAGTAACAGCTGCTGTTCCACCTGTGCTCGTGCTGCTGAAGTTCTGTTTGGAGGAAACTTATTGAAGTTTTCTCTCAGCGCCACTAAAGAAACTTGAAACTGTCCAAACATCATAAAGCCCATTCGGGTGTCAAATGATCTCATACTGTGCTGCAGGAAAATATTCATTTCTGTACATTTATAGCTCCGAGGCATCGTGGCATTGGATTTTTAATGTCTTTTTTATGATGCCATATTAAGCCTCTGCCGTGTAACGTCGTTTGTTTCTGTCGGTCGCAGTGATCAGCGGCGCTTCATAAATCAGCTGATATCACAGTGCAGCAGCTCAGTGTGTCCACGCATCATACAAACAGTCATACTAATGAAATGCTGTCAGATACAGATTCTACTTTAAGTACTCGAATGTCAGGCCAGAACTTCAACACTGACAATTGTGCAAAACCTCGTACCGTACTGTAAGAGCACCAACAATAAGGTGAGAGCACAGTGAGAAGACAGCAGCAGCAGCAGCTCTACAGAAGAAAAACTGCCTGTTAATGCAGTACAGTGACAGGATAACGCATATTTTCCACAGTGAAAACATGGAGACAACAGCAGGACTGCAGGATGTTTTATAAAGTACAAACATGTTGTTAAAGATTAAACCAGTGAGGGTTTTTAGTTTGTGACCATCAAAAGTTTCAAGAAAGTTAAAAAAACTGGAAACAAGTTTGTGCATCAAAAATTTCTTCTTCTCGACGACCCCTCAGATTTATCCGGTGACCCTTTCGAGGGGCTCGATCCTTAGATTGGGCCACACTAAACAAGCTAACAGTATATAAAGTATTGTAAAGTAGCTCCACCTGCAGCAGCTCCAACAGTAACATGCTGCTCTGACACTGAAGCTTCAGTACGAACATTCAGACACGGGAGACGTTTTACTGCTGAATGTGTACTTTTACTGCTGATACTTTCAGTATATTTTAGCGTTATCCAGGCCTTTGGCTCCACCTGGATCGTTAATCCTTTTGCAGCCTCTGGAATCACCTGAGGCCAGGTGTAAACGACAGTCACTGGAGTCGTCACATGAGGCCAACATTACCTGAAATCATGTTTCCATCCACGACCCTGAACTGCTCACCTGTGCTGTCCTGTGTGTGTGAAGGACGCACCACTTCAGGCCGACAGGTAACCATCCATCCTGGCTGACACAGCTCCGTCCACCTGTCTGCTAACGTTTGTTCCAGTGCTTTAAAGCCACAGTTTCCTTGAACCTCCCAGCATCCCTCACACTCACGGCATCAGTGTTTCGCCGTATGTGTCCCGGCGGCACAAACTCGGTCGCTGTGCATCACATCAGAGTGAAGTGAGCATCACGTGGGAGGCAGAGTGCTGTGAATAATTCAGCCGGATTACATATTGATGCTGCTCCGTCATAAAGGCTGCAGCGCGTGTACGGCCGTTATTTAAAATTGTATAATGGAAAACATTTAAAGAGTCCCTCGTGTGAATCCCCACGCTGAGCTGTGATCAGTGTGAGTCAGAGCACACCCTCACCGAGCTGCAGCTGTGTGTGTGTGTGTGTGTGTGTGTGTGTGTGTGTGTGTGTGTTTGGTAAAAAACATATGACTGACATGAACATACAGAAGCATAAACGTTCACCAGCAGAAAGTGTGACAGACTCCTCAGAGGCTCAGCAGAGCTCGATGTTCCAGTTTCTACTCAGTAATTTGGGGAACGTGTTCATTCTGTTCCTCGTTCTAGTTTAAGAAATAAAAATTTAAAGAAAACAGCTGCCGGTGAAGGTGGATTTTCATGTATTCATATCCTGCTGGAACCTGTAATAACGCACTGAACCCGTGAAGTAAATGAGTTCAGAGTTGAAAGAAGTGGAAAATACTTCATGACTGTACTCAGTGAAGTACTCAAGTACTTAGTTACTTTTGCCCACTGCTGTTGCTTCCAGTCTTTATGCTAAGCTAAGCTAACCAGGTCCTGACTCCAGATGAACACACAGACATTAGATCGACGTTTTTATTCGCACTCATGTATTTCATTCAGTCACCTGACCTTCAGTGATGTATTATCATGTGACTGAATTCACCATGGAGGTGGGTGAGGCTGAGCTTAGCATCATGGGGCTAGCAGCCGCTCCACAGGAAAGCGCTAACGGAAAGAGTCAGCACGGCGGCTGGTTTGCTCTGTTTCTTTGTGTTGCTCTTTGCAGTGCGGATGTTCCTCCCTCCGCTCCTCCTTCGCCTCTGATGCCGTCATGGCGGCCTCCTCTGCCTCGGGCGACAGTCCACGCCGCAGACAGCTCCTCAAAAGAAGTGGCAGGAGGACGGCTGACGTGTTAGCCGTAAGTGGCAGGTGACTCCAGGGTGACACGCTGTGATTTCCTGACAGGATTCACAGTCACGGAGAGACGGTAACATGAATAATATACAGCAGAGGTCCGTATGGCTGCAGGCTGGCAGCAGATAAGACGAGTGAAATGAGTCAAAGCGTGAAAACAGAGACGGAGTCACACAGGTTACAACAACACACCTGCACCTGTGAGGAGCGGACCAGCAGGAAATAACAGACCTGGAATCCTCTTTATCCATTATGCTCCTGTTTCACATTGTATGATTTTACCGACATCACAACTTAACCACAGGTACAAAGAAACTGATTACATTTACTCAAGTACTTAAATATATTTCTGAGGTACTTGTACATAGTGTTTCAGTTTTATGTACTTTTACTCCATCACATTTCAGAGGGAAATACTGTACTTTACAATATCATCAGCAAACAAAATCTAATATATGTGTGCATGACAGTATTGTTATCTCTTCCCATATACTTCTACTGCATGGTTGGTTGTGGGGTTGCAGTACTGAACTTCTCTTGCACAAATATTTCCACAGTTTGCTCACACAGTCTGTATTATAATATATATAATCTTTATTTCTTTAATGTCGGCCCCTCAGGGCTCAGTGAAGTTTTATCAGTCGGCTGAATGTGACGATGAGAAAGAAACTGAGAAAAACACCAAGCAGAGGGAGAAAACTGTGTGTGTGTGTGTGTGTGTGTGTGTGTGTGTGTGTGTGTGTGTGTGCAATAATCCAATTCAGTGCGGTTCAAACAAATAAGGATGTTATCCTGTTAGAAAGTAGCTGTTGTGCTCGGGGGTCTGTTGTGACATGGTTAAATGTCAGACCCCATCTCAGCTGAGACTAATAGGATGAGAATGGAGGAACACACACACACACACACACACACACACACACACACACACACACACACACACACACACACACACACACTCTCTGTTGGTCTTCAGCCTGTTTTAGCTCCCAGTTTTGGTTCTACACATTTCCTGCTTTGTTTCAGACTCGTCACCCTCGTTTCCATCAAACCAGCTCTGATGGAGCCACAGTTCACGACCTGCTGCCACAAACAAGCTACAGCAGAGTGAATACTGGACTGACACTGATGGACATGCTGCTCATCTCTGCTGGATGTGTAAATAATCAAACACGTTCTCCAAATCAGCTTCGTATGTGACGGATATGAGGTCGACCGCTAACGACTCCCAGGATGTTGTTTTCCTGTTTTTCCTGATGGCTTCAGTAAACACACAATCTGATCCCAGTCCTCGGGATCTGCTCAGGACTTCTCTGCTTTGTGGACCTCGAGTTGAGATTTTTTGTTCAAAATGAACAATGAGCCAAACCCATTAAAGATGGATAAAGATGACTTTTGCTGCAGCTTTTCTTTAATCTGTGCAGAAGCAGAGCTGAAGAAGAAAAGGGTTCGATGGGCTCTTGGTGGCTTTAATGTTTCCTTCGGGGGTTTCTAAGACAGGAGAATTTACCGAGTGAAGCTGAGAGATAAACTCTGCGTCTCTGCTGCTTATCTGCATATTCATGAATGCACTTCAGTCTTCTCTTCAGCTGCTCGAGTGCTGGATTTCCAGGTGTTAAATAACAGATGTGGGACATTAACAACAGCAGGACACCACTCGAGAATGTTTTTAGTTGAACAACAGAGGAGTTTCTTGAAAAGCTGGCGAGCGGTTGAAGTGTGTGTTGGAGTGTGTGACTTCAGGACAAAGCGGAGGGCCGTCCAGCAGCACGAGGAGCTCATGATTGATTCTGGGATGTGGTTGACTGTGGGTATTTACCCGGGCTGCTCTCAGAGAGCTCAGGGTTACAGTTGTTAGTCATGTGTTTATGCTGCCGGTGAGTCGATCTTTCTCAGATGATTTCTGCTGACGCTGCAGAGCTTTAAGGTCACAGAGCCACACTGTGCTCACACATTTCTCAGGAGGCTTTTCTGGATGTTTGGCAGTTTTTCAACTTGACTGGTTGTCATGCTTCCTTCTGCCATCTGTCCAAAGAAGCAGAAATTCACTGCAGTCAGCTGGAGTAAACCCCGTCACGAATGTGGAGCTCGGAGGAGCCGCCGTGGAGGTCACTCAGACATCTTTAGTTTTCTGTCATTTCACAAATCAAACTTTGCCTGAAACAGACTTTTCCAGCTGCTAATGCGTCTGACATGACGGCTGAAGGAAGTCCTGCTGAAGACGGCCGAAAGCTCCAGAAATAACTCGACAGTGTATTTCCCAAAATGTTCCACTGTTCCCTAAACTTTGAGTTCTCTCTGACTGAGTCGTGTTTTACAAACGGTGGCGTTTGAAGGCAAAGGAATGAGTTTCATTTTGTCATTTAGGTTTGAGACCGTGCTGAGACATGTTTTTAGGACAGAAGGCGGATCAGGTCTGCCTTCGTCGCTCTCTCCTCCCTCTCATCGGTTTGACGTGTGACATCAATCTGTGACCGTTTTAAAATGCGATCGTCCCCTTCAGCTCGTCCTCTTCATCATCCACTCACGTGAGGGCACCTCTCCTCGCCACGTCACGTCGGCTCATCCGGCCTCCATCGTGCTCTCCTCCTCCTCCAGGTCATGCTGTGTAACTACCTGCCTTCGGCTCAGTCAGACTCCAGAGGGAAACAGTCACCTCCGCCTGCTGCTATCAGTGTTTCCAGAGCTCATGAATGTGCTGCCTTCAAGCAACTTTGCCAATATGTGTCACAGAGGATGTTTTTGGGCCAGCAGCCGGCTGGCTGGAGGCAGCGCTCCCTCTCATTTCCACGGTGCTTTTGCATTTGTCTTCAGCCCTCAGACGCTGTGAACCACCAGTGGTTTTATTGCTGTGCTTCTGGCTCAGAAAACGTGTCAGACTTGATTTATCAACCTGCTCAAAGTGAACATTTGGACTTAAATGAAAGATAAAACTTAAAGTGAGACTACGTCACTTCTGACAGCAGGAATAATAACAGCAGCGCACCTTTGCTCCTCTCAGCAGCGGCGGAATGTAACTACGTCAGCAGCGAATTTGAGGCTCTTGTACTTTGTCTAATACTACGTTCCACTTCTGCTCCACGTCACCTCATGTTGTTCTTTCACTTCACTGCAGTTATTTTCTTTACAGATTCAGAGTTTTACGAACAAAACACATGAAGGGTTTAAAAAATGTGTTTACTTATAAATAAAATGGTTTATACACGTACACCTCAAATACTTTTGTGCTCATTAGGAAAAATTAGCATGCTAACACGTTAAGCTAAGATGGGGAACACTGTTAACATTATCCCCGATGAACATCAGCATTGTCACTGTGCGCGTGATAGCATGCTGATGTTAGCATTTAGCTAACCCCTCTGCCTCATTTTCACCCACTTCCATTTGTTCAGTGCCTCCTCATCGATCCCATTTCCATAATCTGAATATAGCAGAAGGCTGTTCATTTCACATGTTAATTGCTGCTGTGGATATGAAGGATTTCTTTCAAATAAAATGAATAAAATCATGTTTTTGCAGACGAATGAAGGGATTCTTTGAAGGAATGAAGCGTGTGGCAGATGCAGGTTAAATCACTGTGTCTAACTGGTTATTCCCACTCAGAGCAGGCATGTGATCAATCATGTGATCATCTGGGAGCTGATCTTAAAGGTTACTCCCACACTCCACCGTCAGTCGCTCGATGCTTTATTCTTCAGCTGGTTTATTGGCTCCTCGCAGTGTTCTGAAGCGTGATTCTTGGAAGTTTGATAAGTTCTTCTATGGTTTGTCTCAAATCACCTGAGGTCTTACTGAGCGCCTGTTTCTCCTCTTCAAAGAACAGCGTATGACCACAGACGTCCAGCTGCCCGACAGGAGCCACTGACGTGGCCGAAGAAGAAGCGTGTCGAGACATTTGAGCCTGAAATGTCGCAGACTGCTTCAGCCCTGCCTGTTGGTGCATGGAGCTGCTGGAGGAGGTGCAGCCTCATACCTTCATGTCATGTTGCAGCTTTATGCTGCTGGCCCGCTGCCTGGATCTGCTCCGACCAAAGCAAAAGAAGTCACATGCACCACATCAGTCTTGTGTTCAGCCGTGCTTCTGCTGTGACTCTTTGGTCCAGATTGAACTATTTACCTTAAAATGTGATTCAGACGTTCACGTTCTCCTCAGGGTGAACTGATGATCCTCTCACTTTTCATTTCGAGCCACCATCAGTTAACATTTTAGCTGTGCTCTATGATTAGTGCTAATCAGCACTGGCATGCTAACACGCTAAACAAAGACGGGGAACATTTAAACATTGTGTCTGCTCGGCACCTGCGTGCGACCATCGTCACTGTGAGCATGTAGCCTGTATAGCATGCCGATGTTAGCGTTTAGTGCACAGAGCTGCTGGCGTGACTTTAATCTCTCATGTTTGTTCAGGCAGAACAAAGCAGATTTCACAGATGCTCGTTAAAGCAGTGGAAAAACACCAGATCTGCTGAGACCTTTGAGAACAATCTTCATTCAATACTCTTGGACTTTCATTTGATCCTTTGAGCCTCCACAGACCCGATGGTCACTGTATGATGGCCCTGGGCCCTGAAGCACCTGGTTCAGCTCCTGTCCGCCTGCTAACATTAGTGTGAAAGTGAAACACCCTTTTCTCATTCAGGCTGCGTTGTGGCCTGCTGGCAGCTGCTCAGATGAAATGAAACGACCTGCGCAGTAACAATAACGTTTCATTCAGCATCCTCGACTTTTCCATTTGGGAGAAACAGCAAACTTGGTTTGTTGTTCCGTTGTTGCATCTTTTCATTTCGATTCTCCATTTTTGTGTTACAAAAACCTGAACTTACATCAGCATATATATAAGATTTTTAAGGACTGTTTTGTGTACGTCCCTCCTGACGTCCTGAGTCAGTGGACCTCTTCTCTGTGTTTGACTCGTCCCACCTCCCACCTGTTCATATGTATGTATACGCCTCATGCACAGAGGTGTGAAAGTACAACGAGGGCTGCAGCCAGTGATCGTTTCCACTGGTGTCGAGTTTAAAGCACCATCAGACTGGAAAAACGTACTTCATTAAATGCACCGTTCTTCGTGCTGCTTGTTTACTTCACACACACACACGTTGTTATTTTTCATTATATTTTGTACTTACCTTCATTTTCAGGAGGACTCAGTGTTATTTGGTCTGACAGTGTACATGCACTTTCTTTCTAATTAAAGGATTCGCTTGGAAACAAGGTGGTGCTTCCCAAAGGGTTCATGTCCTAATTAAAACAAGTCAAATAAAGAGCAGAGCACAAACTGACATCTTCAGCTGGATTTTATTGTTCAGCCAGCAGTAAAAAAAACTCAAACTTAGGAAAGTTATAACTCAAATTTAGGGGGATTTTTGCAGGAAACGATTAATCTGTTGTCTGAATTGTTTAAATTAATGAATTAAACTAATTTTTGCAGCTAAAAGTAAAAAAACAACATACTGGAGAGATGAACGTTCTTTTAAAGGACTTCCCTCATGAGGCGTTTTGTCTAACATGTTTATTATATGATCTATTTTATTGCCATGATAATGTCACTTTACATGTAAAATGCTTGTTATTAAGATTCAGGTTCTTTATTTGACGCCGAGGCTGCAGAATATAAAAGCTGCCTCAGCTCCACGATGTGCATGTGGAGAATATAAAGAAGCCTCAGGAACAACAGGGAGGTAAACAGACAGATCAGCATCGTGTGATGAGACAATAGTCCTCAATCTGCACAGAAATACTGCAGTTTAGCAAAACACACACACACACACACACACACACACACACAAAGACATATGACCCTCCAGCAGAGACACACTGGCAAACTAAAAGCTGAAAAACATTAAATGATGATAGCCATTAATTTCAGATTACTGTACAGAGCACATAAAAGTCATCCATTAAGGTTAGCCAACATCAGGGCGGAAATGGAAGCGGTCGGCAGTATTATTAACCACAGTGAGATCTATCATGAAACAGAATGAAAATGCCAAACACCAACAAACACAAACAGATTCTGCAGACACAGAATAAACAGACGGAGGCGACTTTTTCCAAACGCCGCTGCACGATGTCGTCCGGCCGTCTGGAGGTGACACGCGCACGCCTTTCATGCACCAGCGAGTTCTTCTCTCACTCCTGAAGTCTTTTTCCACGAAGCTTTCTGCTAAAATAACAATAAATCACAAAGTAAAAACATTAGCTTCAGCCAGCTCCATTAGATGGAGAGGAGGAGGTGAACCAGTCGGAGGAAGAGGCGGGGAAGGGAAAAGAGAGGTGAAACATGGGGGAGTCAGCTGTGAAAAATGACTGAAAATTGGACCTAAAATAAGAGGATGAAAGGTAGGTGGTGCAGTATGGATTCAACAGGACGCTACAGCAGATGAAGTGCATAATGAAATGTATGAACCTGATGTTCCTGAAAACCAGAGCGCAGATGTTTGGAGGTCTGATGGACTGCAGGTCATGTGACTATGATGCAAACAGGGTCAAAGTTCATTGTTGGCTGTTGAAAACTGCAGTTTGAGAAGACAATAATCAAATGGAACAGTCATTAAAGATCCACTTACTGTCTTTGCAGTCTGTAAGTGTGTCTCAGTCACCTTGTTAAACTGGTGGTTTTGTCGTTGTTAGAGGTCACCAGTGACTGGACCAGTGCCACAAATTAACGGGCTACTACAACACTTTAACATTGCATTTCCAGAGAGTTTCCTGACCTGTCAGAGACGTCCTGACTTTGAGTCCATTGTGTCGCCGTCCTGAGACGATGCTCAGACTGGAAACAGCCAGCGCAGACGACGCGCTGGTGGAGGCCTGTCGACGAACGTCCGGACGGCCGGTTTCCATCCAAACGTGCTGCAGATTTTAACTGAATCTCACGAGAATCAGCAAAAGAAAGTGTGAATGAACTCTGGTTTCCATCCACGACTGTTTCACATTTATCAGGAGTCAGTTAATGGACGTCAGCAGTAGGTGGCGCCAATTCTCCAACTGGAAAACCACTAAATACTGCAGAAGAAGAAGAAACAAGAAGATGCTGTTATCAAAGAGCTTCAACTGAACCTGAAACGGTGAAAATAAAACAGAAAGAAATAATAATAAAGAATAATAAAGAAATAAAAGAAAACAGGATGGAAACAGGACATTTCAGTCACGTCAGATCTGTGAGGAGCAAAGAGGAGACCTTTCATCTTCATCTCCTCTCAGAGAGGAACCAGCTGATCAGTCATGTGAATGAGATGTTCTCTGTCAGAACTTAGTTGAAAAGATCTCCGTCTCCTGTGAGGAACATTAACTACATCCTCAAAACTGGGAACATTTTTTGAGATTTTGCTGTTTCCATCAACCAGCTGATGGCCAGCGTGACGGTAAAATCCAGGAAGTCCGGTCCAGTGCGGCGCTCCTGTGGTTTGGTGTTTACCTGCTCTTCAGTGGGAGGAGAGGAACAAACGGGTGGAGCTTCATTCAGACGAGGCAGAGCGAAGCCAGCTGTTGGTGTTTTGGTGAGAAAAAGTGACATTTGGGGAGTAGATGTGTGTTTCTGTGAAAAAATGATCTTTGAATGCAGAGATTTCCTGCAGGAAGCACGTTAACAGCCAGACGTTTCATCCAATTAGAGTTAATTAGCAACAGCTGATCATTTGCTGCCTTTGATTTTTGTCATTTTGGAAGTGAACAGGAGAAGCTGCAGCCTGAACGTTTTGCACAAACAGGGAGGAGAGATAAAAGGTTCAAGAGGAGACGCGGTCCTGGTATTTTTACCGACCAGGAACGGATCCAGAGTTTGTGGGCGGAGGGTTCGAGGGTCGTCCACTTCACAACTTCAACGCAAACCGACAGGCGTACTTTAGCTTCACAGAGGAGCCGATGAGCAGAGTTCTGGCATCGGTCTTGGTGAATTTGAAATTGAAATGAACTCACAATAGATGATTAGAGTCTGGATGCAGGAGCAGCCGTCACACTCACGCTACTTATCCTGCATGTGTGAATTTATGCAGCTTTCAGATTGTTCCAGGGAGATCTGAGGACACTGATCATAGAAGAGAAGACATGTTCCCTCCATGTTCTGAGGATCCGAGCGGGCCGCCCTCACACCTCCTCGTATCTTAATTGATAAATGAATTATGATCATCCAGACCGTCCTTATTGCTCCTCTCTGCTCTCTTTTGTCTTCAGGAAGCTGAAGCTCACAGATGTGCTTTTTTCTGACACCATCAGACAAATGATTCACTCAGCTGGAAGAGGGGCGCGATTTTTAATATGGCACCATTAAGAGCGCTGCCCACACCCGTCTCTGGAGGACTCCTACATCAAGAGCTTCTCCCTGACGGGACCTGACGTGGGTGCTATTAATTCTGCTGTCGCTCCTGACTGTTTGCACTCAAAGCCGGCAAACACAGGAGCCACAAAGCTGCTGTAGCTCCTCCACCCGGAGACACAGCAGCTCTGTAAACCCACACCGGAAAATGAGATATCAGTATATATACGGCATATTTGCAAATACAGGCTTACAGATGAATGTATCTGGACCTTATTAGCTGGGAAACACAATGCGATCACAGCATGAAGCCTCTGCTCCACATTCAATAAAAGCTGATAAAAAAAAATACCCCAGAAACTGAATATATTCATGTTTTTCTTATGTTATATTTAGGTGTTCTTCAAAAAAGGGCAATTTGTCATATTTATCGATATCTATATTAATATTCATGAGATCTACATTTCAGCCATTTCTATTCATATTTAAGGTATTTACAACTTTATTTTGACACAATTCACTTTATCTGTCACTTTAAAATGGTGTAATATCATTATTATCACTTTGATCTGAGGTGAAGCAGCTGAATTTCATTGGCTGTTTGAAGCGTCAGTCATCTGCAAACTCAGCTGTGATTGGCTGAAAATTCAAACAGAAAAGAAGGCGGTCCTTCTGTTCAGCTCAGACTCTTATTGGCTGCTCTGGTTGTTAGGCTTCATATGGAGGATCGTGATTGGTCCAGTGAGTCATTTCAAGCCTGGAACTGGAACCAAGATGGCGCCGAATGTTTGTTTCTGCAGGGAAACCACAGAAGAAAAGCTCAGTTTGAGAGGAGAAAACATGTTTCTGTGGATTATTTTCCTGTTTTGGACTAAATATCTTGGCTGCAGTGGATCTTCTGGACCTCTGTGGACGTTTCAGACTGTTTTCATCGATCGGTGGTCGCTGAGAGACGTCAGCGGTGAGTGTTTTAAAAATGTTTGTTTGTCTGCTGTTGGCGTTCATTGAGCCTCCTGCTGTGATTCTATCTTAAAATGGTTTCAGTCAGTGGATCAATGATATTCTGAACTTTCTAACAGCGTTTAATGATAATGATGATAATGTGACGTTATTTCCATTTTCCATTTTCTGATTCTACTTTTACTTTCAATATCGCACTTTTGACTCCACTACGTTTACACGTGACAACAAAAACAAAATATGATCAACAGATAAACTGTGATGTATTATTACAGAAGAAATGACGTCTTTATTGATGGCTGAGGTAAATTTACGAGCTGCTCTGCAGTAAACAGTTATTAACATCAGCTCCACCTTCATCAGCTGCAACATTAAAGCGATGAACACATGAATGCATCCATAACTATAATTTAATAATATCTTATTTAACTCAAGTAGAAGTTTGAATGCAGGACTTTTACTCGTCACAGAGTATTTTTAACTGAGGTATTAGTACTTGTTCCACCTCTGTGCTTCAGTAGTAATAGTTCAGAGACGTGTTCGCTTCACGTCTGTATTTGTGACATTTGCTCCCTGAGTTGGTCCTTGAAGGCGTGGACGGTGTCTCAGATGATGAATCTGATCTGTAAATTCAGGATGAGCTGCAGGCCCGTTGCGGTGGTCCACAGATCTCTCCGTGGTCTCACCCTTACACGCAGCGTATCTCAGACCCGGTCACCCCTGAGCACCAGCAGACCCCTCGGATCCTCCCACCGCTGCCCGCTCACCGTGCCCTGTGCTCCAGCCTGCCGGAGGCGAGCAGACAGGCTGAGTCTGTTGATGCTTTTAAGAAGCACCTTAAGACCCACTTGTATTCTCCGGCTTTTAATGGTGTTTAACCGGTTTTTACCTTCATCTGACGCCTCGGCTTTGAACTCATCTTGTGTGTGGACACATATTTCAGTCGGTGGAGACGACAGTGAAACATAATTGTTTATTATAGCAGACGATGGTGATAAATGGGTCTTGCAGAACGTCTTTTGGTGCTTTGACTCTACAGGGACAGAGTGAATCCACTAATCGCTGTGATTCTGCTGGAAAGAATTGAAATTTCCACTGCTGGTGTGACCTGACAGAGTAGACGTCCTCTGATATCTGCGGTTATTTTTAGGTCTGTGTACATTAACTCCTCCTGCACAGAGGTGGATGCTCGCTCCGGTCCAGCTCTGAATGTGCTGAAGCCGGTGGACGGAGCATTTCAGCTGAAAATGAGCAATGTCAGGAAGCGAAATGGCAGATTTTCCTCTTCAGGCGGGGTGACGGAGCTCAGTGAAGCGCAGGTGAACGAATGTGCTGTGCTGCAGTCGTGGTGTTACTTTCCAAACACACATTCACCACGTTCACCTTCTAAACTCCACTCTGTCTCTCCCACACTCCCGTAATTTGTCAGCTGCACTTTGGACCTTGTGTGGAACAGAAAAGACAGCAGTCGCAGGTCAAAGGCAACAATTCGAGCTGGATGTTTCTTCCCTGTGTGAAGTCTGAGTGCTTCCACCAGAAAACGCTCTCCCACCGCTTCCATTTGCCTGTTTTTCACTGGCCTGCCTTCACCTCACACAACATTTCAGCTCCTGTTCCAGCAGCTCTGCCTTTGAACTCGGTGTACTTTGTGTGACAGCTTTCATCTGCTTACACTGCAGAATAAGAGACAGAAGTGTGTTTGCATAGAGTTTGATGAGGAGTCAGTGATCATCAGCGTGGTTTTATATCTGCATTACGTGCACTGAAACACTCCGCTGGTCTAATCATATATTTATGTTATGCACATGTTTTCTGATTCACTCCTCAGGCTACATCTGCAGCTGCTTACAGTACGAGCTAGTGTGTGTGTGTGTGTGTGTGTGTGTGTGTGTGTGTGTGTGTGTGTGTGTGTGTGTTTTCAGCTAAGGGTCAAGCTCTAAAAACACTTGATCCTACATCTCCCTGTCCGCTCAGCACTCACGTTTCCTTTTGTGACTCAGACTTTGTGTAAAAACAAAGATCCTCTCAGGCTCAGACTCGCAGCGTCACTTTTCCACCGTCCCGGCGGTTCAAGCTGACCTTGGTGAGGTGTTGGAGGTGTGCCGGTCTGCAGCTCCTCTCAGCTCGCTGGGCCTGTGTCTGTTTGTGCTCTGATCAGCTGAGCACACAGAGCAGATGACGTCCACACCTGCTGAACTGGACCTGCGTTACTGAGGAAGAGGAGCTGCTAATGAAGCTCCGCTGATGTGACAAACACCTCATGCAGTAAACAATAAAGTTACAGCATTAACACTAACAAGAAAAACACAAAACATCAAAACAAGTTCAGGTTACGCTTTTGTTTTTCAGGACTGTATTCAAGAGCCTCATTAGCCGATTGACCAGATGTCGTATTCAGTGTGCAAACATCTCATCTTTGGGGAAATCCATATTTATAATTTCTCTTTTTTAGAGCATAAAGGAAAGCTGAAGGTTTTATTTGCTATTTGTTATTGTTTACTTACACTTTCCACAGCCACAAACCGGCTGAGCATACGGCAGAACACATGAAAATCTAACAGTTTCATACTGCACACTACTGTGAAAAGCAGCGTGTGTTGTACTACGTACTGCATTTGTTGAGAGTTTGTAGCAGGTGGTTGAAAATAGGCAGTGTGAAGACTTGGACAGGTGGAAAAGCAAATGAGCGGCCATGAAAGGAGAGACGAAGAGGCAGAATGTGACAATGATTAAACTGTTTATCATAATGTTGATAAGCTGAAAGAAGCCACTTTGTGTTCAGCGCAATTTAAAAAATGCTAGCATGCTAACATGCTAAACTAATGGCGGTGAACATGGTAAACGTCAAACCTGCTAATCGTCAGCGTATTAGCATCATAGTGAGCATGTTAGCACGCACTGCGGCCTCTCAGAGCCGCTGGTTTCAAAGCAGCAGGTGGAGGTGAGGGTGGTGTCGACAGCAGCCGAGCGCTCGCCGTACACGTCTAATCAAAAAGCAGAACGGCGCGTTCCAGCCTGTTCAGTGAACCGTGAAATCACTATTCACCACTTCGTTATTCACGTTTAATGAACGCAGCATCCAGTCCGCCGCCTGCCGCTCCTGAACGGTCACGTGTTCAGTTCACTGACGGTTGCTGCTTCAGTTCCTGCCACAGAAAAAGCTGTTTGGGTTTGTATGCAGTATTTTCTAATGGGTTCATTTATCTGTGTGAGCAGTGACCTGCAGAGGCTCACGTGTAGATCTCTGAACAATCAACATGAAGTCAAGTTTGTTTCCCACCACGACCTCCCTAAGATAAGAACATGAGTGTCCGTGTTAATATGAATACAAATACTCCCAAATATTACTACCAATACCAAACAATGGAACCCTCAAACAGAAAACGAACGCAGAGCGAACAGGAGGCTGCTCGGCGCAGTAAATCCAGCGGACATCGTCCGTCTCCGTTAGCGTCCTCCGCCCTCATTTCCTCGAGCTTTTTAAAAAACTGCAGCCTGGTTGATAAATGCAGCTTGTGTTTGAGGCACAATGTGTCACATCTGTGCCCCCAAAACCGTCATTAATCTGCAGCACAATAACCAGGATGGAGACGAACACTCAGCTCCCTCAAGCTGCTGCCAGCGCCGGAAGAAGTATTCACATCCTCTACTGAAGTAAAAGTACTGATACGACCCTGTGATAATACTAGTAAAAGTGTATAAAAACTCCTGGTGTGTCAGTAAAGTGTTCCTGTCAGAGTTTCTCTCTGCTGTCTGTGGATTCATGTTCCTGCTGCATTCATGTGTTCATTCGTGTTCCTGCTGCATTCATGTGTTCATTCGTGTTCCTGCTGCATTCATGTGTTCATTCGTGTTCCTGCTGCATTCATGTGTTCATTCATGTTCTGCTGCATTCATGTGTTCATTCGTGTTCCTGCTGCATTCATGTGTTCATTCATGTTCTGCTGCATTCATGTGTTCATTCATGTTCTGCTGCATTCATGTGTTCATTCGTGTTCTGCTGCATTCATGTGTTCATTCATGTTCCTGCTGTAGATGTTTCAGCTCATTGAACTCCTTTATATCCTGTTGGTGCTTTAATCTTCATCAATGCTTCAGATTCTAGAAGATCATCACATGTTTGCAGCGCGGCGTCCTGTGAGAACCACGTATCTCCAAAAAGTCTGACGAGCTCAGACAAACAGGCTGTTTTCAGCTTTGTGACGATGATTTTCAGCTGATCCAAGAGGCTTTTAAAGAGTTTATTGAGCTGAAGAAGACATGAAGGAACTCTTCATCCTTCAGTTCAGCTCAAACATTCAACATGAACACGTCTGGAGATACGAGCTTTTCACTGGACAGAAGGGGGATGAAAAACCAATCTGGAAAGTAACTAAAGCTGCCAGACAAATATAGAAGTACTGCACACTGTGTGTGTGTGTGTGTGTGTGTGTGTGTGTGTGTGTGCGTGCGTGTGTGCGTGTGTGTGTGGTCATGCTCTCACACAGTATAAAGATATTTTATGGACGTGAGGACACAGGACGACGCAGCGTCACACTGATCCCCTCTGAAACGTGGATCAACATAGATCCACATTATCACACAGAGGACGACTGAGGGCGTCCACAGACCCTCAGACCCTCAGACCCTCAGACCGTCAGACCGTCAGACCCTCAGACCCTCAGACCGTCAGACCCTCAGACCCTCAGACAGTCAGACCCTCAGAGCCTCAGACCGTCAGACCCTCAGAGCCTCAGACCCTCAGACAGTCAGACCCTCAGACCCTCAGACAGTCAGACCCTCAGACCCTCAGACAGTCAGACCCTCAGACAGTCAGACCCTCAGACCGTCAGACCGTCAGACCGTCAGACCCTCAGACAGTCAGACCCTCAGACCGTCAGACCCTCAGACCGTCAGACCCTCAGACCCTCAGACCGTCAGACCGTCAGACCCTCAGACAGTCAGACCCTCAGACCCTCAGACCGTCACGGAGACTAACGTCCCTCCTGCAGCTGAGCGCATGAAATGCATGAAAGCAACATGAGAAATGATGAGAGATGTTCATTCATTCCAGAGAGTGCTGACGGAGCGGGCGGAGGCACGTAGCAAAGACAATCACTGAAGAATAGATTCAATCTCTCTTCATCGTTCTCGAGCCTCATCTTCACCCACTGCTTCCTCCGTTCGAGTTATTCTTTTATCACAGCGGCCATCACTCTGGGAGTCAGTGATGAGGTGCTGTAATATAACCTTTCCTCCTCTCTTTTCTCTTCCGATGTCATCACGGTTATGGTTTAGAAAGCTCTCACGAGGCTGAAGGTGAGTTTTCGGCTTTTCTCTGCAGGTTTGTAATCAGCGGCTCTGAAACGTACAAACCCTGTTTAAGCAGCAGATATTTCACACGCGCAGGTCTTATTCATTCCACTCGTGGCGCTAACAGATGTCTGCAAAATGCAAATTTACACAGCAAGGTTGACAATTTGCAGTGAATTAGCCGAGCCTTTGAGTGAAGGGTACAAGCTGGCATTTCCGTGGCTTTCAAAGAGCAGGCTGAAGAGCTGCAGCGCTGCCTCCATGAAGACAGCTTTTTATTGTGCGCTGGCTTTTCTGAGTCCAAAAGGTGAGACTGATTAGAGGTTTGAGGTGACCTGCTGTCATCGCGGAGCTGCTGCCTCTGTGAACTCACATCTGATTGTTCCACACACACAGTATATATCAGCAATCTGGGCTCATGCTTATCAGTTAACTTCACAGTTCAGAGGATGAAAACAGACACCGACTGATGAACACATGAAATCCTTTCGAACTCGTGCGTCTGCTGCTCGAACTGGACTGAAAATGTCACTTTTGTGCTCTCATTGATTCTTTCCTTTGCAGTCGATGTGAAGTCCAGACTCCATCAGTGCGGATGCAGGAAGTGTAGCTGCTGCAGCTCAGCCCGAGGCGGAGGAACATGTGTCACATCAATACCTGCCTGACGGACGGAGAGCGAGGAGGGAGGAAGGACGTGGGTGAGAGTCATCATTCGGTCTCTGCTGATGGGTGAGGAGGTGAGTGAGCTGGGAGGTGGAGGCGCAAAGGTTGGGGTGAGGACAAGAAGAGACGAGAAAAGAGGAAGAGTTGGAGACGTTTCAGGCGACAGAAGTTGAGTTTGGTGAAACTCTGAGTGTTTGTGATTCTGCACCAGGTCTCATTTGCATGAGTCACGAGTGTTGTCATCATCTGTGAATGATGAAATGAAGGGAGGCGTGCCCGTCAGCCCGTCGACATATTACAAATCTGATCACATTTTTTTCCCAGGCTGCCCTCCTGGAACACACACATTTCATCTCCTCCATTTATTCATGACTGCTCTGCGGCCGCGGACGTGAGCCGTGTCACCCGAGAGGTGGAGGCGAGGACTCCTGTGAAATCAACATGTGCGGGAGAGGCCCATTGTGCTCGCCGCTCGGCTCTCTCTCCACAAGAAATAAGAGAAATAAATGTAGGGACAGGTGTGAGGAGAGGAAATGTGCAGACTCCCCTCTGCTTTTGTACTGTGCTGCCCCCCCCCGCTCTCCTCAGAGGTCTGGTATCATTTACAAAGATGGAGCTCTTCTCTGTGTGCGTGTTGTCGCTTCCATCGTTCAAACGGGAATGTGAACGAGCCCGTCGCGTCCGCTTTATCGCTTTTAATCAAATCCAATCTCAACGTGTCAGAGCATGTGAACGCATCGCGCCAACGTGGAGCATCAGCGTTGATGAATGAAGGTCGTTTCTTTGTTATTTCACAGCACGAGGGTACACAGTGAAATGCAAACTGGACCCTTTCATGCTGCACACACACAGTAAATACAGTATTTTTACCCAAGAATAACATAAAATAAAACAATATTTACTTCTATACATACACACGAATACACCCAGAGAGTAATGATTCTGTGCTGGATCGTGGAGAGAAACTTCTACCTGTGTCGTCACCCTTCAGCAGGTCTGAGATCAGCAGTGCTTGACGAGCTGCAGGGGGACTGACGGCTCAGCTGAATCCTGCTGGTCACTGTTAACTCCGCATCACCTGCACTAAACGGACCAAAGTGTCCTCGGAGACGAGCGCAGAGCTCTTTATTTAACACTTCCTGTTACGTCTTCTGCTGGAGCTCTGAAGCAGCCATATGTAAAACACAGATCTCATATTCAATCCCAGGGTAGCCGCTGCTGAATTATTAACGCTGAGACGCAGCGAGTTTGAGCCGAGGGTCCGACAAATCCCCCCAGTGCGCAGCAGTCACTGAACCCTCTGAATACTGCATGTACACACACTCATTTATTCAGGGAGGTCGCCATATTAGGTCTCCATTCATCCCTCCTCCTGCCTCCATTTGCTCTCTCTCAGTTTGTGGCCCACACGCCGTCGACAGCCGATGTATCGCCATAAAAAAGGCACTTCTCACAGACAGATCTGCAATATTTAGGACGGCAATTAAACTTTCTACTGCGCAGAAAACTTTTATGGAACACTTTCTGTGTATTAATACTTTAAATCACCATCATACCCACTCATCCCATCAGCTCCTACTTTCATTAACCCTGTCTCATAAAGAGCTGGAGGAAGATGCAATATGACAGCGATACAATGAGAGGAGTCTGCATCGTGATGGAGGACGGCAGAGGGAAACTCTTCGGCAGCCAAACTTAATAAGCTCCGTTTAATATTAACACACATCCTGCAGTTCATTGGTGCCTGCACGGCCACATTTACGAGGACAGAAAGAGACGTTCATTAAAAATAGGATCCTTTAATCAGCCTGTTTGATCTCTCTTTGTGTTGGAGGGAGGACGAGCTGCATGTCCACATACGTCCCTTCACAGGACGAACAGCGAGCGGCTTTGTTTGTGTGACGGATGTGAAAACACAGCGCGAACGGTGTGATCCATCAGTGTGTCTGCAGAGCCTCCACGCACCGTGTCCTCGTCTGCTGACACCTGCACACTGTAAAGATGGACGTGGAAGTAGAAATACCACCGTGTACAAGTACTCAGCCCAGAGAAATCTGTCATTTTATTCAAGTTTCATGTGTTCACCTGTCAGCGACGACACAGGAAGCTCCAGCTGATTGGTCGGAGCGAGGCAGCTAAACGTGACGCGAATAAAACACGTGACCTCGTCAGTGAACACAGATTTTCATCAGCCATGACGGTTTATTGACGACGTCTTGACCAATTAATGTGAGTTTATTGATAATGAAGAACAACTCCCACGATCCCGCGCTCACTGTGAAGGACAATATTTCCCTCTGAATTGTTGCAGAGTACAAATGTGAAGGAGCATAAAATGAAGATATTTAAGTAAAGTACAAGTAAAAGTACTCAGTTACTTCGCACCGCCGCTCCGTCTCTGTCTGACTGCAGACAAACGTGTCCTCTGAGCCACACTCAGTCGCCTCTGTGGCTAACCAACATGCTGCTTTACGGTCAGAATAAACTGGAATCGGATTGAATTCTGGGAACTGAGCTCACAGTATTTCTCAGAAATCTGCTCGAGACAAAGATTCATGGACGCACGGACACAAAGACGATTTGTCCAAAGCTCATTAAAGCTTCGCTGAAACGCAGTTATTATTCTGTCAGTCCGGGGACGGCTGGTCCACTTTGGTCCAGACGGAAACGTTCACTTCGTGGACTGTCTGAGCTGCTCTGGGCAGACGGAGCGTGAAGGTCGCCTGAACGTCACAGCTGAAGAGCAGGTGGACTGTCCTGAGTCCATCACACCGTCAGAAATGTGTCTCCAGCCTGGTCACATGAACACAGCAGCGTCGCATCATTTAACAGCGTCTGTATTTAACGTTTCAGGTGTCGTTTTAGGTGTAAATGATCAAAGTGTGAGACTCAGGGGCCACACAAGAGCTCCTACATGGTCTCCTGTACTTTCAGCTGTCACAGAGCTAACAGAGCTCCAGATGTTCAGCAGTGACATGATGTCTGCTTCTCGTCTCCTCTCGCAGCTGGAATGAAGGTGAGTTTAAGAGCATGAAAAACGAGCTGCGGCTCCTTTTGTTTGGACCGTGTGCTTAACTCTGGCTCCAGTCTGTCAGAGGACGACCACGACGAGCGTCTGTCAGAGGACGACCACGACGAGCAGGCGGACGAGCTTCAGTGCTGTGACAGCGACGGTGTCGACTGATAGATGAAGCATGAGAAGAAGAGACAAATAGAGATTTATGACGTTCGTGTTCTGTGTTGCAGATCATCAAAGGGAAAATTCAGCAGTCAGATTGTAATTATGTCATGGATCATACGTCACACCTCTTCCTCTGTGGTGTCGCTGCAGGAGGCCGTCGGAGAGCCTCTGCAGCACACGGCTGTCAGTCTGTTCATAGAGCATCGATCCCTGTTTCAAACTGTGAGAATGAATGCAGTTAATTAAACACACTTCAGTGCAGTGGACAGACAAAGACACACTGTCCCTCAGTCCAGCTGTTTAGCCCTCAGGCTCGCTAGCTGGTGATAGCACAGCGTCCAGTTTGACACTGGTGAAGGAGAGCTGTGTGAGCGCAGGTCGCTGATCTTAGCTCAGGTTCACAGTGACGGGACGTTTTTCCTTCATGGACACGTACAGCATCATCATCATCATCATCATCATCATCATCATCATCATCATTATTATTACAATAACAGCAGCTGCTCGTGCAGCAGCTCTGCCGTGTGACGTCAGCTCAGTCTCGTCTGTATTCAAGCTGTTTCCTCGTCATTCTGCAGCTGTCGCCATGTTGGCAGGTTCCCTTCATCTGTGCCTTTATCATCTTTGCTCTCTAAATTAATTTGCATTGTGGATTCAGACGTTTTATGTGAATTTATTGGTTTTATAATGAATTTTCGAGTGAAGCGGGACAGATTTAGCTCCTTGTAAAGGGAGGTGGCAGCAGTGCGGACGTGAGGGAACAAGTGTCATTTTCAATAAAACACAACAAATAATTAACATGAAAAGAATCCCTGCGAAACTTTTTAAGTAAAAAAATATGATGACAACATAAAACATGTTATAGATCAAATAGTGCGTAGAATACAGTACACAGTACACAGTACACAGTGCAGGATCTTCAGTCCTGTTGGAGTATTTTTATATTAAAGCATGTGAACACTTCTTCTCCCACTGATCAATACACCACCGGTGCTGCAGCTGCTGGAGAAACGTTGTTAATTAAAGTTTATGTCCATCTCAAGAGATTGTCGTCTCCTCAGGCCAGGAGGAGGAGGAGGAGGAGGAGGAGGAGGAGGAGGCGCTGCCTTACAAGCTAAAGTCAGGGAATAAAACACTGACACGTCCTTTACACAGGGGAAGGTACACAGCATACAGAGCCACCTCAGCTCTGCCGCCATGTGTCTGCTTGTATCAGGTCATTCTGGGTAATCCTGCCTTTATTCTGAGGAACACGCTGAGCAACGTCAATGTCAGAGAAATGTGCCAGATTCAACCCAAAGCCTGACTTTCACTCAGTGTGCCTTTCAGCTGCAGAACACTGCAAATATTTGACTCAGCCGGCAGTTTGTTATAAATAACACAGAGAAACATTTCAGCCAATCTGCTCCTGAGCTTCGGCTCGTTGAACTCACTGTCCTTCATCCTCTGAGCACAAACCTCAGACCTGAACACGTCGTCCTCCGACATCAAACGCATCGTCGGGTTTGTTGGTGGTTTCCTTCTTCTGCAGAGCAGCAGGGGCAGCTTTCAGGTACTCGTCAGCAGTTTGTCCTGTGTGACAGCAGGAAGAGCCTTTTCCCTGAGGCCTCTCACACTTGGTGGGATCAGGAAGGATTTCTGTTGAATCGTCAGAGAGGCGAGTTCACACTGGAGTCTGGAAGCACGAGTCACAAAGAAACACAAAGAGGAACATTTGTTTAAGCCCCATTGACTCACACAGTGCTTGAATTGGGCCGGTGTTCACAGAGACAGACGTCTGTCCAACTCAGTGCTGTTACTTATTACAGCCATGAAAGTACCTGAAGTACTTCACTGAAGTACCATTTCGTGGATTCATACTCCTGCTGCCTTCATGTGTGCACTGCATGTGCATTTTACTGCTGCAGATGTTTGGCTGCTTTAATCTTCATCAATGCTTCAGATTCTAGAAGATCATCACATGTTTGCAGCGCGGCCGTCCTGTGAGAACCACGTATCTCCAAAAAGTCTGACGAGCTCAGAAAAACAGGCTGTTTTCAGCTTTGTGACGATGATTTTCAGCTGATCCAAGAGGCTTTTAAAGAGTTTACTGAGCTGAAGAAGACATGAAGGAACTCTTCATCCTTCAGTTCAGCACATACGAGCTTTTCACTGCACAGGAAGGGATCTGAAGAGTAACAAAAGCTGTCAGAGATCTAGTACCTTGAATACTTAAGTGCTACATAAGTACTCCACTCCAGTACAGCACTTGAGTAAAAGTACTTAGTTACATTCCGTTCCTGAGTCCAGCTCAGAGAATCTGCCTCCGTTATCACACAAATCATCTTAAAAGGTGCAGCAACGTTCAAGGTTGCTCAGTAAAATTCTCTACTGAATTATTGATGGAAACCATAAAATTTCATAAAATAAAAGTTTCCCTGAGAAAACTCCCTCGTTCGTGGGGTGTTTATGTGGCGGCGTCACAGGTCATCGTCACCCCTCTTCCTGGATGTGATGCTCATCTCACTTTAATCTTGTTCATTTCTTCCAAGTGAGATTAATGACATGGGAAAAGCAGATCGATATCCACGTTCCCCTGGGGAGGGAGATTAATGTGGGACGGGAGCCGCTTGAAAGGCAGTTAAGTAGAACACTTCCCCCCAAGGAGATCACTCACATCTTAATTAGCTGTTAATGGGACGCAAAGTGAAATGTGTGCATGAGCGTTTGAATGTGTGCATGTGTGTTTCTGTCATAAGAAGATTGAAAGCCCCTGTATGAACTCTCAAGAGGGCCTCAAAGAAGCTGCTGCCGCTGAGGATCATTAATTAATGATGGCTGCTGACATCTCACTGTTAAACCGTGATAATATTACTGTAGCCTTCTACTACAGGAGCCAGCTGCACTGAGATCACTAAATAATGTGGATGCTGAGCGTCTCACAGCCAGCGCTGGTCATACTTTACTGATCAATACTCACCGTAGTCGTGTATCACAGCCCGTTCTTCCTCCGCCTCCTCTTCTGTGCCGGCTGAAAGGATGAAGACGTGGCAGAGCTGCGCCCGGCTGCATCAGGCCCCGCCGTTACGTCCTGACTGATGCTTTTCTTTCTTCCATGTTCATCATTTCTCTCCTCAGCCTCCCTCCTCACTGCATTTAGTCCACATATATACAGATATTTTTTAAAAGCACCCCCCCATTTAAAAAAATATCATCTGTCCACATGACCTTCATTTTACTAATCATCAGTCTAACCCTAAATGATTCCAAACGTCCAAACGAGCCCTCCGAGCCAGTAGGTGGCGATAAAGCCTGCGTGAACATGATGTCAGATACCAGAGAAGGACATTCTGAGCATGTGCAGTGAGCTTATTTTACTCTGATGGTTGTAATTTGATATCTTGATCAATAGCAGCTGATGATGTAAGGATCACATGACCTGGCAGCGCTAACCAAACGTTAGCTAAGTGGTCGTCCACCGTTGTTTCCGACGAGTCTTGCCTGTTTTTTGGATTTGTGATTCTTGCCTGCTCCCTGACACACTGCCCGCTCTGATCTTGACCTTTGACCTTTGACCTGCCTCACCTTCGTAAACCTTTCACACCTGTGAATTTTTGTAATGACATCACGTGAAGTGCACACGCTCTGCCTCCGGAGTCTGGGTGCAATCCCGTCTGTGTGGAAGAACAACGGCCTCTTTTTGGAGTCCTGACCGGATGAAATGTGAACAGACATCTTTTCGACGCCCCCTGGTGTTTCCACATGGAGACACTGCTTTCTGTGTCCCTGCCGGCTGAGTGACCTTCACAGGTGGAGCTGACCAGAGCTCAGAGGGAACCAATCAAAACGCTGATGGTGTCGTTATTCTGGAGACATTCATCGTCATTGGCTCTGTAGTGACTCTACTGCATTTCCTGTTTTATTTTGTAGTAGCCCTCTTCCTAAGTATTTCTGTCTATGTACTTCCTGTCTTTGTTTTTTCCTCCCAGTTTCACTTATCATCTGTTCTCAATCATCCAATCAGCTCCCAGTGTTTACAGCTCAGTGATCCACTACCTGTTTCGGTCTCTGCGTCATGTGATTGGTTTTGGTCTGCCTCACTTTCTGTCCTGCTCCATGAAATTCTTGAACTTTTGGACGTGGAGTTTTTGTGGGATCCTCGCACCTGAGTCTTGTAATAGTTTGGGTCCTTATGGATCCGTTAAAGCAAAAAAAATAAAAAATAAAAAATGTGTCTATGGCCCGTTTAAATCCGCCTGGGAGAAAGGACGCTTCGAATGATACTCGTCTGTATGTTCATGAGGAACTGCTAATCGCTAATGCTAACATTATACTTCCTGTTTACATCCAAAAAAAATGCCAGGACCTTTAGTCCCAAAACTTTATCCCAAATATTATCTTGCTTGAGTCCAGATCTTCTTCAAACCCTGCTCTCGGCCCACAGAGGCCTGTCGAAACACCACATGCACCAAGGGACTATTTTTACACCGTGATTCTAATTCTGTTCCAAATTCACCTGCGTAACACGTTACCAAACCGCTCGCTGCTTCCTGCAGAGAGGAAGAGCTGCCGTACATTCACTCAAACATATACAGTGTCCATGAGTCATATGCTTACACAACATGGAGTCCTACAGAATCATTAATGTGTAAATCTGGATGAAAGGGGACTGTCTCCCTGTCTCCCTGTCTCCCCGTCTCCCTGTCTCACCGTCTCCCCGTCTCCCCATCTCTCTGTCTCCCCGTCTCCCTGTCTCTCTGTCTCCCCGTCTCCCTGTCTCTCTGTCTCCCTGTCTCTCTGTCTCCCCGTCTCCCCGTCTCTCTGTCTCCCCGTCTCCCCGTCTCCCCGTCTCCCTGTCTCCCTGTCTCTCTGTCTCCCCGTCTCCCCGTGTCTCCCCGTCTCCCTGTCTCTCTGTCTCCCTGTCTCCCTGTCTCCCTGTCTCTCTGTCTCCCCGTCTCCCCGTCTCTCTGTCTCCCCGTCTCCCCATCTCTCTGTCTCCCCGTCTCCCCGTCTCTCTGTCTCTCTGTCTCCCCGTCTCCCCATCTCTCTGTCTCCCCATCTCTCTGTCTCCCCGTCTCCCCGTCTCCCTGTCTCTCTGTCTCCCCGTCTCCCCGTCTCTCTGTCTCCCCGTCTCCCCGTCTCTCTGTCTCCCTGTCTCCCCGTCTCCCCATCTCCCTGTCTCCCTGTCTCCCCGTCTCCCTGTCTCTCTGTCTCCCCGTCTCCCCGTCTCTCTGTCTCCCCGTCTCCCCATCTCTCTGTCTCCCCGTCTCCCCGTCTCTCTGTCTCCCTGTCTCCCCGTCTCCCCATCTCCCTGTCTCCCTGTCTCCCTGTCTCCCTGTCTCTCTGTCTCCCCGTCTCCCCGTGTCTCCCTGTCTCCCTGTCTCTCTGTCTCCCTGTCTCCCTGTCTCCCCGTCTCCTCTCCGCAGGCCTGAGCCGGTATCTGCTGGGCCACAGCAGCGCAGCCGACTGAGCGGACCGGGCTGCAGAGAAGGAGTGGGAGGACGCTCCATTGTTTCGTCAAACGTGGTTTGTCAGGCTGCGTGAGTCAGCCGCTCCTGTCATGTAACGGTTAAAAGAGAGCTTTGTTTTTTCCTGCACTGAGGCAGCGCTGAAGGTGATTAACACCAATTAAAGCTCTGGGGAGAGGATGAATGGCATCACACTTCTCTGTGATGGAGGGCAGCTGTTTAACCAGCTGGCCTATTTCTGCATTACTGAGACAATACACAGCGAGCCACTGTGGGTGAAAATAAAGTAGTTCTGCCAATATGAAAAAGAACTCCGATTTGTAGTAATGATAAGAGCTTGGCGCCGCCGCCCCCCCGCTCCACTGCCAATGCATATCAATCTGCCTGAGAGTGTGTGCCCAGTTCTTACATTAATACGAATCCTTCAGTTTCCAGCGTTTATTATGTGCTCCAGATATCCTGTGAGCAGCACAATCCAATTAAACCAGATCAGGAGGTTAATTGAGGATGACATCATAGCTTGTTCGAGCGCTGGAGAGATGTAATAAGATTGTCTGCTGATATTTTACACCACGACTTAATCCATGATTGTAGCTCCGCGTCCATGTGTCCCCACCCCGAGCAGCTGTGGCCCTGAAAGTCAACACTGACGACTTCCTTCACCGCTGATCTGCACAGAACGAGCTGAGCAGCAGGAGCAGACGACCTCCGTGAACTGTTGACATGCAGCAGCTAAGAGCAGAATAATGTTTATCTGGTCCACACTTCAGTCGTTTCCATCCTGAAATGTCTCAGCAGCATCTATATTTCAGCGTCTACACGTCGGTTTGACATTCATTGTCCTCAGAGGATGAATCCTAACGATTTGGGTGATTTCCTGACTTTTCCTCTAACGCAGTGGTTCTCAAACTGAGGGGAGAGATTAACGAGGGACTCAAATGCTTGCTCAAAAGCTGGATGCGTTAGCTGCTAGCCCGCTAGCTCATGCAGTTTATGTTTACAGTCGCGGTGTTTCCTGTCCTCCTCTGCAAAGACAACATGAAAGCAGACAGGACGAGGGTGTCTCTATGACAGCAGGATCAGACACAAACAAAGACGAAGACGCGAGTCCAGAGGACACTTTTTGGGTTAGACGAACTCTCATGAGACATTTTGAGGCAGGTTTATGAAAGGGGTCAGAGAATTAGAATAACTGAATAAATTCACCAGAATAAATCATCCAGATCCGTCCAACGAGTGCACGTCTGGGTCCAGATACCTTTTGAGATTCAGGTCTGTGGGAACTGTTATTCATTTTGCTGAATGAGCCTCTATCACTGAGGAGACCTTTAGCACTGTGGACTGACCGGCTGCCTCTCAGAGGGCAGGAGGTAAAACTCAGATTACGACTGAGATTCTCGTTGCGTTTCCTCTAAGTGGAAGGTCAGAGACTTATTAGAGCACACAGATGTGTTCCACCTCTGGATGTGTTATTTCTTTTCTCTGCAGCGTTAATCATCGTCGAAGAGCCTCGTTTGCCTCCTTTTTCTGATTAACTTTCTGACCTATTTCTGTCCTCCTCCAACCTCATCCATCATTTTTAACATCAGATTTCTTCTTATTTGATCTTGCAGTATAAGATAAGATCAGATAGGACTTTATTGATCCCACACACATTCAGCATGCACAGTTTCCATAGGTGCACTGCAGATAGACAAGATACACAAAACATGAGCAAATTAAGAGATCGTAATCAATATGACAACATGTGCAGCAATTAGAAAACATGCCTCTAATACACAAACACAACAGCAACAGTGTTTGCAGAGGACACTAAGTCCAAAAAGTCCAAAAGTCCTGTTTTTCTGTATCGCCGTCGTCCTCCTGACAGACACAGAGCTTCACTAACGAACATCCTCTAAATGTCCTGTCAGTCACGATTGACAGGTGAAGAGCTCAGTGGTCTCTTATCATCTCCAGATTCACTTTTTCCTGATGTTTTCATCTTTACACCTGCGACACTAATGACGGCTTTCACTTTTTCCTGTATGTCCACAAACGTCACAGCCAAAATGTTCAGGCTGTAATCCCAAAGTTTCAAAACGGACATAATCACATTCATCATGTGAAGCATTTCCTGCTCCTGCACACACACACACACACACACACACACACACACACACACACACACACACACACACACACACTTCTTCTTCTCTATCTCATTAATGCTTGTAGTTTGGTTTGTTTTGGAGACTCATCACAGGAATGAATAGCTTTCTTCATCAGCCAAAAACACAGTCTGTCCAAGCAATTAGCTCAGTCCCCAAAGGTTTGATCTTACTGAGTTGGCAGCCAGACATTTATGCTTATTTCAAATAAGACGTGCAGCGCAGTTTGTGCCAGCTGGGCTGGAAATCCAGGCAAAACTGTAATCTAGGATTTCTCAGCTTTTTCATTAGAGGTATTATCTGTGCCGTCGCGATAGAAGACTCCCAGTGATTTATCTCAGGCTGACGACTGAGACGATCTTTGACTGCAGGTCTGTGCTGCTCGAGCACAGAGGCAGACCCTCTTTATTCCATCCTCTGGCCTGTAATCTGCTGTTTCACACTCTTTACCACGAACAGACACAGCAGACTTTACTCTGGTTGTTTGTCCTCACAAACAGTTGGTTCCAGATGCTTGGTGACATTACAGGGCTGGTTTTACTTAGTGAACGACTGCAGCCAGCGAGCTAACATGCTAGTGCTAGTTGGTCTCAGCTAGCCGGCTGGTTAGCTTTCATTGAGCTCGGCCGCTGATGGAACGACTGGTCTTAAAGCAGGTCTCTGCTGAGGAGATGTTTGAACTCTAACTGGGGAAGCTAAGCTGGACGGTGACGTACAGACATGCTAACAATAAGCTACAGTAGCGCAGTCGCTAATGGAAGAAAAAGACTGACACAGATTCACTTTGTCCCCATGAGTGAATCTACCAGCAGCCACAAATCCAGAGTAATGAAGGCATTTTGCTGCTGTGACTGCCTTTAAAACTAAAGTTTGTACTTGTGCATTTTTTAATGAATGAAGCAGTGAAAATGAATGTCCATGACTGCTAACAAACCAGTGGCTTATGTGCTCATGGTGATGGTATGATGCTGTTGCAGAGGCTGCACCGTATGCTGTGCATGCGTGGAATAACTGTAGGCGATGTGCGTTTGATGAACTGAACCTCCGTGTTGTTACGTTTTGACTCATTTCAGCCTCGTTCACTCGTCTCTGTCATGTTTCTAAGTGGTTTCTCAGCACGTCCTTTAAAAAGCTCCTGTTCTGTTTCAGCTCACAGGGCTCACAGTGGACGTTTCCAGTCGCCTCGCTGCCAAACCCTGCAAACCAAACAAGTCTGAGCGAACTGTACACGCTGCTTTAAATGCAACTACAGAATCATTAATGTGTAAATCTGGATGAAACCCCAAACATGAATGAGCTCAGCCGACATATAGCGGAGCGTTGTGACGGAACCACAGATTAATGAAAACAAATCTGCAGCAAACTCTGACTAATAACAGCAACCTCACACGTTTCTCAGATCATTACCGAGCCCATACGCCAACACGGCTTTAATTTAGTCCCATGTGGGCCACAACACAAGAACATGATCTGAGTGTCAAACAGCAGTCAAGGTGAAGACCAAAGACCTGACAGAAGGCTAAAAAAAGGAAAAGGGTCTTTGTGTTCAGTGGATGATGAAACATGAAGTCAGCGTGGACCCCGAGGAGCGCCCGCTTTCTCCTCTGTTCATTACTGGCTGAAGTGTTTATACAAGCATTAAAACAGCTGAAATGAAAAGAGATTAATTAAAAAAAGCAAAATAAATGTGATGTGATCAGTCGTTTGTGTGGTTCAGCTCTGTCTTCATTGCTGAGCCGCGGAGCCTTTGAGCTGCATGCAGCCTCCTGCAGTCCAGTGCTTTGCAGCCTCTTTGCTTTGACGTAGCGCCGCGGCCCTATCAGATGAGCTCAAATGGACGCATCATAAACTAGGTTTTATTAAACTCTATCAATTATATAATAAACCTTTTGACCTCTGCTTTAAAGTGCAGTTATAGCCGTGTGACTCAAATGATCTCATCATATTACAGAACTTTGCGTCAGCTTTGCTGTCTAAGAATCTGTTTTGAACCAGAAAACTTCTTTTAGTCTTTGTTAAGATTAGTTTGGCCTCAGAAACACACAGTGAAGGTCAGAAAAAGGTCATTCTAACACTGAAACCCTGTCGGTCCAGAGCGTGACCCCACTGATGACCGGCCTCATTCACATGTGTGAGTTAAAGCTGTCTCTCCTTTCAGGGTGAATCTGTCGTATTTACTGACGTGCGATCAGCTCTGAGGTCAGTGTCGTCACACACTAACGATGAAGAAGACAAATGGCTGCAGGAGCTCCTCCTCCTCCTCCTCCTCCTCCTCCTCCTCCTCCTCCTGCTGTCACGTTTTTTCTGCCTGACTGATAAAACTTAATCTGGAGGATGACGAGAGGACGGACAGCTGAAGAATTCAAACATTACAGTTTCCCCCTCACACACAGGAAGAAAGACATGTTTGATACGACATTATGGAGCAGCTCACCTGTTAAAACTCCAGCTCCAGCAGTGTTCGCCAACACGTCAGCTGACTGGACTCAGGCCAACGGGTTCATAAGCAAACGCTTCCCTGAGTGCCTCCATGCTTATAATAAACCAGGAGGAAGGCCGAGCATGCCCCCTCGCCACTGAAAATGTCCTGATATTTATCACAGATTTCAATTCGCATGAGACTTCTATAACCTGAGGCCATTTTTATTGGCCGTTTTACGGCAGGTAAAAGAATCTGTCAGATTTTCTGACACGGCCCATTTGGACGGCATTAAAGTGATGGAGGTGGTCTGTAAAACCTCCCCCGGCACTACCTGTCCGGTCCAAACATGGCGCCGCTGTCTCTGCTGACTCCCTCACCCACTTTCAGTCTGTCGAGTTCAGCTCTGCTCGTGTTTATGTAAGTAAGTCAGCCAGTATGAAGAAGTCAAGATGAGCTGGGAGACCACAGGTAACTGGGAGAGATTTGATAGGTCAGACAGATCTCACATGATCAGCTGTTTCCGCTGTTTTCAGCCGTCTTATCCCCTGTGCTGCTGTCCTCATGTCGTTTTTAACAAGTCTTTTGATTTAATGAATCCAGATGGTGCAAATGTTTCGTTTACTCTTTATTTTGTCTTTATGGCCTCTGGGAGGACGAGTATTAGTCAGAGTCTGTCCACTTTAGACTAAAACAGTCATTTAAATGGAACCATGTGAGAAGTTTAGAGGCATAAACAGCTCATCAACAACTCTCAACTCATCTCTCAACATCTGAAATGTGACAAAAGCCCAAACTGGACACTGATTTTCACAGAATTTAGTTGTATTTTTAAAGTCAAATCATCATCATCATCATCATCATCATCATCATCATCATCATCAAGTAATCAGTAACTAAAGCTATCAGATCAATGTAGAGGAGTGAAAGACATCTCAGAGGGAAATATTGTGCTTTTACTCCACTACATCCCCTTCCTGTCCAGTGAAAAGCTCGTATCTCCAGATGTGCTGATGCTGAATGTTTGAGCTGAACTGAAGGATGAAGAGTTCCTTCATGTCTTCTTCAGCTCAATAAACTCTTTAAAAAGCCTCTTGGATCAGCTGAAAATCATCGTCTCAAAGCTGAAAACAGCCTGTTTTTCTGAGCTTGTCAGACTTTTTGGAGATACGAGGTTCTCACAGGACGGCCAAGCTGCAAACGTGATGATCTTCTAGAATCTGATGCATTGATGACGATTAAAGCACCAACAGGATATAAAGGAGTTCAATGAACTCAAGCTGAAACATCTACAGCAGTAAAATGAATGAACACATGAATGCAGCAGGAATATTAATTAGTATTTCATTATTTATTATTGTTATTGTTATTGTTATTGTTATTAATTCAGGATGTGAATACTTCCTCCACCAGCACCGTTAGGTCACCAGAGAGCCCTACAGAATGATATCTTGCTCCCTGCATGTGTACGCTGCACTGGAACATGTGACAATAAAAACTATTTGGAACTTTTCTAACATAGAGTGAGAGATGTTTTCAAAATAAAAATATATTTTTTAAATATTTAAAAATTATTTTAAAATGATGTATTAATCAGTCATTTTTTAAATCTTTTTTTTTTGTTGTTCTCACATTAAATTTTCTTGGTCTTTTCGTGTTTTCCTTGACATTTCTTTGTTTGTTTAGTAGAAAAGTTTTCATGAACAGGAAGCGGAAGAAAACCGGAAGCACGTGTCGCCGACGTCACTGCTGGAAAACAAAAACAAATCGACGAATTGCAACACCTCCGTCGCTGTTTTTCTGTCTGTTTGTCGCGTTTCCTGCTCTGAAAACCTTCACATCGTCTCCACTCCTCGTGTTCATGGTGAGACTTTACATATTTTAAAATGTCGGAGTGAAAGCGGAGCAGCAGCCGCGTCCACACCGCGTTTATCGATGCTAACGGGCGCGAGCTAACTGCAGCTAACGTAACAACACTGTTGCTCAACTGTCAGCTGAAGACGTTCAGCTGAAAATGTAGTTTGTGGTCATGTTCTCCTCTGTCTCAGGTTGTCCTCTGGGTCCAGCTGAAGCTGTAGTCTACCGGTAACATCACGGTAACGGTAGTTTAGCAGCCATGGCTCAGCAGAGAGGAGTCAACAGCCTGCAGTTCAACCAGGACCAGAGTAAGCTAACAGCTAACAGCTAACTAAAGCTGCGGTCTGCCTGCAGGACATGGACATGGACATGGACATGGTGTAATCTGGTCTTCTTTCGTGTATCACAGGCTGTTTCTGCTGTGCTATGGAGACAGGGGTCAGGATTTACAACGTGGAGCCCCTGATGGAGAAAGGTCACCTGGGTGAGTTCATTTAGCAGCATTCAGAGTTTTCTTGCAGTTGTTTCAAATGCTAATTAAGACTAATTCTGACGGGTTTTGTGTCTGTAGGGGGGACAGATGAAGTCAGTATAACCTGATGATAACAGTGTAGCTCAATTCATGAAATGCAGAATTATGACATTTGTAATTAAAGAAGAAAATTAGGATAAATACTGTCGAGAGGAGTTCAAATAAAAAGCTGCACCAGCTGAATGGACTGAATGGAGGATGGACAACTTTGTCTACTTCCTGAGCCACAGCTGACCCACTGACCCAAAAATGATCCTTTTCAAATACTTTCGTATTATCTTGTCTGGAGCGATGATTTTTACTGTCCTCTGCAGTAATCAGGGTTACCTGCTGTCATCAAGTAGCAAGTGAGTCAAGTCTGGAAGGATGGCGTCATTCTGCTTCCTGTCACTGAGTTTCATCAGCTCAGTGACTCAGATTGTCGTTAAAAGTCTCTTTGTCGCTGAAACATTCAGAAGGAGGCTGTTATTCACAGTCTCGTGGTTTTCCTGCAGAAGCAGCTCCTGTAGTTAGTGAGGAGATAAAAAGCTGTCCAGATCGATGACTCATGTTCCAAGAGAAGAGCTGACGTGATTTATTTCCCACCTCCACCTGTAATATTAACACTTTTATTTGTGTGTGTGTGTGTGTGTGTTCCAGACCACGAGCAGGTCGGCAGCGTGGCCCTCTGCTCCATGCTGCATCGATCCAACCTGCTGGCCGTCGTCGGAGGAGGAGTCAACCCAAAGTTCTCCGAAATCTCTGGTGAGTTTGATGAAGTCTTCTTCTGCTTCTCAGCGCTGACACGTAAAATGAAATTCATACTGAAAACTGTCATTAGACATTATGACACAAATAACTGCAGTTCCCTCCTTTGAACTTCACACAGAAAATAAGCAAATATTCACATATTTTAGATTAGAATAGAATAAAACAGTGAAGTAGAACAAAGTGTATTAAAGAGGCACTGAAGGAAGAAATAGAATTAATATTTACCAGGTAATACACGGTTACATGTGAACATACTGGTACTCGAGTGTAACAGTACACGGTCATGGTGTTTGGTGCAGTAGGAAAAAAGTACAGATGCATAAAGATTTTCACTTTATTTGATCTGACAGAGGTGCAAAAAGAAAAAAATCTGTTTCTGGAGACTCAGGTTGCATTTTGGCCGCTGGCAGCTGGTAAACTGTGTGCGAGTGTGACTGACTCAGCTTGATGTGCTAACGGCAGCGAATGTTGCTAACGTCAGCACACATTGCTAATATCAGCAAATACACAAACCATCACAGTACACACACACACACACACACACACACACACACACACACACACTCAAAGTTACTGCATGTACAGATAAAAAAGCCATCTTGAAAACTTTATTAGTGAAACCAGATTTAGATCTTTTTCCTCTTTGCCTAAAACAAACTGATGTTTCCCCTCAGTGCTGATCTGGGATGATGCTCGGGAGTCACGTGACCCCAAAGACAAGCTGGTGCTGGAGTTCACCTTCACCAAACCTGTGCTCGCCGTTCGCATGAGGCACGACAAGTGAGTTCACTGCGCTGTGTCCCTGTGCAGCCACGAGAAACACAACACGACCATTTAAGAATAACAGGCATATTGTCTTCTTTCAGGATCATCATTGTATTAAAGAACCGGATCTATGTGTACAGTTTCCCCGAAAACCCGGTCAAACTGTTCGAGTTTGACACCAGAGATAATCCCAAAGGTAAACGGTCCTTCTCTTGCTCTGTTCGTCGTCCTTCCATCATCTCTGATCAACATTTTAATTCTAATTCTTCCTGCAGGTCTGTGTGATTTATGTCCCAGTCTGGAGAAACAGCTGCTGGTCTTTCCGGGTCATAAGTGTGGGAGCCTGCAGCTGGTGGTAAGTCACAAACACAGAACCTCACAGAAACTCTCATCTTCAACGTGACCTGCTTAAATACACCAGCCGTCCACACTGATGGCCATTCAAAAACTGTTTTCTTCTTCAGGACCTGTCCAACACCAAACCGGGCACGTCATCCGCCCCCTTCACCATCAACGCCCACCAGAGTGAGATCGCCTGCGTGGCGCTGAACCAGCCCGGCAGCGTGGCAGCTTCAGCCTCTCGCAAAGGGACGCTCATCCGCCTGTTCGACACGACGACCCGAGACAAGCTGGTGGAGCTGCGCAGAGGAACCGACCCGGCCACCCTCTACTGGTACGTGCTCACACAGTGATGATAGCGCGTGTCAGGTGGTCAAACGGTGTCTGAAACTCCGTCTCTGAACACCTTTCCTACGTTTTTCCAACCTGACAGTCTTAGTTTTGCACATGTAGTCGTAAATCAAAGTGCTGCACGAGTCCAGATGAACCTGCTGGTGGGCTGTGATGGACAGTCAGAGGACCTCCAGTCGTTCCACTTCATCCTGACAGGAAGTCCAGAGTCTGAGCCTCATTTCATCCACCAGTTGTTGAGATGTTTCTGGACCAAACTGGTGGACAGACTGACCTAAATCGCCGTCTCCCTCACCATGTGGTGTGGCTAAAAAGGTCGGCGCCCACGCAGCGAAGGCCGAGACGTCCTGACATTTGTCTCGAGTCGAGCTCCAAAAATGTTACTCAGCGTCTTCTGTGAGTTTGTGTCTGCTGAACGCCCACATCCTTCAGACTGCACACCTCCAGGTTGTAACACCCAAACCGACGTCAGCGGGATTACTTTCGGGAGGGTTACACAACTGTTTTCACACACTGGGAAGTACTTCAGAAGTACGCAGTGGTACCTTTAGAGGCGGTGCTGGTCTTCAGTGAAGCAGGACGTATTCGTGCTGTTTGGTCAGTTGATCTGTTTAAATCCTGTCCTCAGTCTTGTTTTCTCACAGTGCTTCTCGTCTGCTTCCTTCTTTCCAGCATCAACTTCAGCCACGACTCGTCGTTTCTCTGCGCCTCCAGTGACAAAGGCACCGTCCACATCTTCGCACTCAAAGACACCAAACTGAACCGCCGCTCTGCGTACGTCCAGCCCGTCCTCCACACCGTCCTTTAACCCTGCATTGTCCTGAGAATTCATCGCTTCACGTTTGTTCCTCTGCCTCCCGCAGGCTGGCTCGTGTCGGGAAGGTGGGCCCTGTGATTGGTCAGTATGTGGACAGCCAGTGGTCATTGGCCAGCTTCACCGTGCCCGCCGAGTGCGCCTGCATCTGTGCTTTCGGGAAGAACACATCCAAGAACGTCAACTCCGTCATCGGTGAGCAAATGTGAAAACACACAGAATGTTTTTGTGCTGATGGGATTAAAGCAGCACACATTGAATCACTCAGGTGAGTTATTATAGGACAGGTAGGTCCGCTCCCTGGATGCTGTTTACAGGGTGCTCGTGATCCGCTGGCCTTCATTTGATCAAAGCTTCAGTCACATCACACGTAAGTCTCATGAAATCTTTGTTTTTATCGTTTCCACGTTGCTTTTGTCTTCCACGCTGCAGATGGCCGCGGCCACTCGGTGCCCGGCCAGTCACAGCGCTGCATGCCAGCAGAGAAGCTCCAGAATGTGTCATTCACGTTGTCGTATCATTCGACTCAGTGTTGCTTGAAAACACAAAGATGTCACTTCTCTCCCCTCCTGCAGCCATTTGTGTGGACGGGACCTTCCATAAGTACGTGTTCACCCCCGATGGAAACTGCAACCGAGAAGCCTTCGATGTGTATCTGGATATATGTGACGACGACGACTTCTGAGGCCGCTATAGAAACATTACTGGAAGGGGAAAGACGTGAGGACAATGAGGAAACACGAGGAGGACGAGTGAAAATGCCTGGACTTAATGATTATTGTCCCGTTCTGGAGACAGATGGGAAACAGAATCGGAGACGTGTGGAGACACAGACGTCCTGACGCCGAGTGATTTGCTGTAGTTATGAGAGGTTACTCGTTAACGTCAAAGTGAAATTAAAATTCGTTTTTGCTAAGAAATCAGAATCAGTGCATCTTTCCCCAATGTTTGACTTGTTTACTTTGAGAGGTCAGAATTTAAATTTAATTTATCTTACCAATTAATCCATCGTCAAAAAGTTGCTGATTAGTTTAACAGTTGACAGCTGATTCAAGTCTAAGAGTAAATGAAATATTACTAACTGTTTTGAATCACTTCTGGACTTCATGTAGATGCTCTTGGTGGGAATGTTTTGAAGAGCAGCTCTAAATAGTTTTGACATTTGGTGAAAATCTGCTTTCTAGTCTTAAATGAGAGGACTGATCCGACGCTTCGGCTCACAGTCGCTCAGGATGAAGGCTGGAGATGAAGAAATGAGCCTGACTCTCGGCCTGTCGGCGCCTCTAAAGCTCATTTCTTAACACATTACGTCTCCTCTGTTTAATCGGAAGTCTAAAAATGACCTTTTGCCGTTTCACGCCGGTTTATGCGCCGCTCTGTTTCTTGGCTCGGGCGAGCAACTTTCTGGAGTCTTTGCTGGTTGCCTAGCAACCACGTAGAGCCCAGAAGTAGCTCAGCACGTAATTCACGATCAAACAGTGAAATGTTCAGTCTTTTATCAGCTTAAGACATGCCGGCAGGTGGATTCATTATGTTATGGGGACAGGCAGGCTAGCCGTTTCCCCCTGTTTCCAGTCTTTATGCTAAGCTAGGCTAATCACCTGCTGGCTGTAGCATCATATTTAATGGAGTAGATGATATGAGAGTGGTCTAAATTAGTTTGGAGCGTCTGGAGGTTGTCAGCAGCAGTCTGTGGGCTTGTGAAGGCAGATGATAAAAGATGGTGTCGTCTGCGTAGAAATGAACATAAGAGCGTAAACCAAATGTACAGATTAAATGACCTCAGCCTAATGTTGATTATCTGAACCATTAAAACCAGAAGAAAGAAGCTTATTTGACAAAAAGCTGTGATTGGCTGTGTGAAAAAGCCTTGAATAGATGTGTTAAAGGTGCAGCACGACGGTTTTTTATGCAGCCAGTTAACAGTCGTAGAGTGAGACAGCTGACTCGTGATTCACAAAACACTGCAGCTCGTTTGGTGACACAGTCGAGACAAAGAGGTGTCGACCTCAAACGCTCCATCAGCTCCTCAGTTCACGATGAAAGGACTTTAGACAACCTCACACACAACATGAGGGTTCACACTCAATCCCACTGACTGAGCAGGAAGGATTCACTCATTCATCTGACAGCTGACGTGTAAATTCACACACTTTAACATTTCTGGAAGCTTCAGTTAGGTCTTGAAATGTTTTCATTGGTTGTTGTCCTCAGAAACGAGGCTGAGACTCATTCGTTTTGCTGATCTGTAATCTGTAATCACTCATTCACCACTTCATAGATGGTGTAGCACAGCACACTGCTGGCTCCACCGTGGGAGCTCTGAGGGCTGACGTTTACTCACCCAACAGTAACTGTGGAGTGATTTCCTTCCCAGCCGGAGCGAGGAGCGCGGATGGAGGCCAGCGTCCGCGAACCCCGCCCGCCTCGCTGACACTTCCTGGACGAGCCAGAGAGGTTTGTGTTTCCACACAGTTTGACTTAAATAACTGAAATCGCTTCGATAATGAAATGGTAGTTCATTATGTGTTTACTGCGATAAAGTTCTGAGTCCGTCTGAGCTGCACCGTTAAATATTTAGGAACATCCATGTTGGGACTCCATTACACCTTTTACGTCACTACATTTATCTGACAGCTTCAGTTATTAATTACTTTATGGATTAAGATCCATCATTGTGACCACATTTCTCACTATTGTCAGAGTGTTTCTAAAGCAAACGATCGATCGATGGACAAAGTGATCAGATTGATCCAGAATGAAAAGAATCATTAGTTTCCGTCCAACACAAATCAGTTAAAATGAGCTCCACCTCAACCAGCTCCAACAGGAACATCCTGCTGAGACATGAATGAGGGGACACACTGATCTAATGAGCCGCTGCTGTGACTGGAACCCATCACCTGTTCAGGTGAGCCGCTAAGACAGGTGCACAGGTGTGACCGAGCAACACCTGATAGGCCAGAGCCAAGTGCTGTCATGGAGTTAAAGTATCAGCAGGGAAAGTACAGCAGTACCTCTGTGACTAAAAACAATAAACAAAGCCTTGATTGTATATTCAAAGTCACAGATCCATACAGAGTACAAGTACAAGGTAACAGACAAGTACTTGAATAAATGTACAGATATTAGAATGAATAAGAACAAGCAGAAGCAGCTGGTTTGACCTTAAAGTGACTCACTGTGGGACGAGCTGCTCGTTGCTCGTCTCTTGGTGCTCTGCAGATGTTCCTCCAGATGTGGCCGCTTGCCACGCTTCATCTGAGCACCGCCGAATGCAGCGATGGCGCTCATGTGAAACAGGAGAGGAGGATGCTGAATGATCAGCCAATGGGAGGCTTCGACCCGCAGCCCACTTCCTGTGAGTCAGAGTAATGAAAGTGGCCTGAACCTGTCGTACCTGCAGTTGTGCAACAGATTCCACGCTGACATTTCAAAGGCTGACCTCCGTCCCGGCACTCACACTCACGTCGATGTGCTGCAGCTTCGCCAGTTTACGTTCGGCTTTTACAGCCTCTTGTCATCTGTGCGAGTGGGCTGATGTTTAAATGTCAGCCATGATGAGTCACTTGTGCGTGGCCTTCGCTGTCATCTTGAAATAAATATGTTTTACTACCGAAGCGTCTGCTGATGACAGCAGATTCACACTGTGAACGTTTGACTCTCAAGTTCAAGGCTTAAAACACGAAGAAGTACTTTAAAAACACCTTTTGATTGAGTTGAATTAAAGTTTTTACTGCTGGAGCCGTTACCCTGTATGACTCCAAACATCTGGATCAAAGTGGGTTTTTGATGAGGAAATTTAGTCGTTACAGCCAGCAAGTATTACAAAGAGCAAACACATTGGCATGAAGAGGTCAAAATAAAAAAAGAATTAAAAGGAGAGAGAGAGAAGGAAAAATACAAAATAAAAAAGATTCAAACAACAAACAAAAACAAGACAGTCCTTTAACATCAGAGCCTCGTTGAAGCAGACTGAGTCCACAGAGTCAATGGTGCATCAAGCTACATGCTAATGCTAGCATGGCCAATGCTAATGTTAAATGTTAAATGTCTCCGAGTAATTCTGTTTATAAGCAACTAATTTACAACAAACGAAAGCAGATTCTATTAAAGTAATGAGTCAGAAAACGTGACTTGAGACATGAAACACAACGTCATCATTAGAATTTATCTGAAAGCACGCTAACGCCGCTCATCAGCGTTAAAGTTAAATGAAACCATGAGAAGTCCTGCACTTTGAACTCCGTTCATTCCTAAAACACGTTGCAGACGAATGGAAACGATTCCTCACACCTGGAAAAAACATTTTAGTAATTTAAGCATATCATTTCTTAGTTTAGCATGTTAGCATGCTAACATTTAAATTAGCAGTAAACCCAAAGTCCAGCTGAGGCTGATGGGAATGTTCTGCAGGTAGTTCCTCATAAACCAATGTGGACACATGGGCTTGGTGACCTGATGGTGGCGCTAGAGGAACCGTCAGTAATCTGATCTTGAAATCCTGAATTTCTGAATTAGATTTCTTATCTCAGTGGATGCTGAAAGGTGAAAACGCTGCTGAGCTGCTGGTGGCGTAGGAGGAGAAGTGAAGAGGACTTTCATCCTCTGGGATCATGAGCGTGTTTGTTTCGAGGCGATCCTTCTGTCAGTGTTTGATGTTTCAGACGCACCGACGCTGACGTGCTGCTGAAAGAAAAGAGCTCAAAATAAAGAGCGTGTCAGTCCATCGCAGAAGCTTTTTTGCTGCCCGGTCGGCCTTTTCCCTCCCACGATTACGTCGTCTGATGTCCTGCAGAGAGCTGCAATAATGAACATTAATGCACACGCACACACGCGCACACACACACACACACACACACACACACACACAAACCTGGCTCCTGTTCACGTCGTTCATTTCTGTCATTAAGTTTCTTTTTGCTCGTCAGGCTTTTCATCAGCTTCCCAACATAAAGCCCACGATGACGCGTCTCTGTCATAATGGACGATTGTTGTGAGTCACAGCGCTCCTCTGCACTACAGAAACACCTCTAACATTTCAGAGAGCATGAAACTGTCAGCCATGACGCGCTTTCAAAATAAATATAAACCACATCAGTTCAGTCTTTCAAAAAGCACTCAAGTGTCTCTGTGTCTGTTGTCCTCTTGTCTCTGGTCTCTTTAGATCAGTGTCTCCTCGTTCATGTCTCAGCAGGATGTTCCTGTTGGAGTTGGTTGAGGTGGAGCTCATTTTAACTCAAACTAATGATTCTCTTCATTCTGGATCAATCTGCTGATCATTTCCTCCATCGATCGATCGTAATAAATTCATGTGTTTTATTTGCAAAAATCTGTAAAGTAACTGAAGCTGTCAGACAAATGGAACTGAGTAAAAAGTACATTTCCCTCTGAGATGTAGTACAGCAGAAGCAGAAAGTGGAATGAATAGACTCAAGTACAAGTACCTCATATTTGTACTGAAGTACATTACTTGAGTAAATGTACTTGTTTAAAGGGAGAAAAGGTCCTGTAGGATTGTCAGACATTCACAGGTAGGTGTGTGTGTGTGTGTAACTACCAACACTCCTCCACCTGTTCATTCAGGCAGCTCCACCTGACAGAGATGGAGCAGTGGAGCCAATCACATCTGTGCTTCTGCAGAAATGATTCTCGAAATGTCTTTGTGGCGTCACTGTGACCGTTTCAGTGCCTTCATGCTTTTACTGTGAAAAGCAGCTGAACAGCTGATGCTTGCAGGAGAGGAAGACGTCTGATGGTCTGTTTGTGTCGTCTGGAGTTTCATTAGGACTCTGTCAGTCCGCTGGAGCTTCATTTCCTTTTCTCTGTGAAGTCTTCCACTCATCATCCTGTCACAGGTGTTTACCTCCCTGTTCAGGACGAGGACGGACCAATGGATGTTTGGACTGAGCTCGTTAGCACACAGCTGACAGAGAGGCGACCGCCTCAACAGGCAGATGTGATGTTTGTGTTCCTCCTCATGGAAAAATTATTTTTCTGCTCTGAAACCAAAAAAAAAAAAAGCTGGATGAGTTTTTGATCCTCTGGCGCCCCCTGCTGCTCCTCTGCAGGTTTGACTTTCCTGACAGTTCAAACTCAAACTGAATGTTCGGATAAATAACTTATGTTTCTCATCGTGTAGATTCAGGCTCTGATTCTTATTCTCATCATCGTCTTCACTGTGACTCCGAGAGTGAATTAATGTTCAGTTCAACTGTTCAAACACATTTTATTTCAGTGTTTCGAAGATCAACGATTCATCTGCTGATCATCTTTCTGATTGATTGTTTAGTCTGTAAAGTGTTGGAAAACAGTCAGAAATGTCCTTCAGTTTCAGAGACCGAGTCCACGTCTTCAGACTTGTTTTACTCAGGAATTTATTTGCAAAGACATAAAACAGAAACATCTGAGAAGCTGGAACCAGAGAATACTTGATTTTGACTGAAATATCTGATAGATCGATCTCTGATCTGTCAGGTAACAGAAGCCTTTTACTTTAACAACCACACAGTCAAACCAGCGGCTCCACCTTAACGATCAGATTTTCCTCCTTAAGACAGGTTAAGCTGCCAGTCGTCACAGTAACAACCTGTCACACCTGAGTCGAGTCCAAGTGGAGGACGAGGGAATGAAATGAGTCCTGAAACGTCCGTCCCACTTCAATGAGAGACAGGAGGACCAAACATGTCCATGGTCTCCACGACGAGCGCCAGATGATCCAGAAACGAGTTCACGGACACTCTGAGGATCCGAGCTTCGTCCGCGCTCCACCTCCTGAAACACACGAAGAAGAAGTTCAGTGGAGGACATCAGCAGGACGACGGTCCCATGAAGGCTGAGCAGGCGTGAAGCAGAGTCCCTCACACAGACAACGTCCTGCCGGACACGGACAGCTGTTTGCTGATGCCGCCTTTCCTCGGCTCTCGGTCCGGCGACAGCGAGCGCAGAGCGATGGCGGCCTCACGAGACGACGGGAAGGGGACGTCCAGAGAACTGAGGACGGTCAAGGAAGACAAGTCTCAAACCTCTACAGGACGTCTCTTTAACTGATGGACAGTCTTCTCTGCTGTCTGTCCTCAGGAACAAGTTTCCATCCAAACTCTGCAAAGTAAAACGTCTCACTTCTTCTCTTTGTTCACATCTAACACACGTCCTGTCAGCAGTGCCTCCATTTTCAGCTTCTTTACACTTATTCAGATGGAAATATTCTACGTTTTACTGCATGACATTCATTTGATAACTTCAGTTACTTTGTAGATTCAGATTGATAAACCAAACAGAATCTATAAATAAATTCTATTATTTTTCATTAGGTAAATGTTATTGATCCTCGTGGTGAGAGCGAGTCAGCAGTTTACTAAAATCCTCTCCTGATAAAAACAGGACAAATGACCGATTAAAGCTCCGGAGTAATATCAGGTCCGACGGTAGAATTAATACTAAACACTAGAAAACAGGATTCAACCGCCTCCGTCAGTCACAGTGAAGCTAACTTGCGCTTTTTCATCAATGAAACTAAAGACAGAACTTTAAAAAACACAAATACAACTTAGAGTTAAATATCCGGAGCTGAACTGAAAGGATACAACTCCAGTTTGTCTGTTTCATGGTTCGTGTCTCCGTCCGTCGCCGCCATCCTGTTTGTTGTGCTAAAGTCAATGAAGCTTCCGGAAAAGAAGAACTTCCGGCCCGAACTTCTTCTGCGGAAAGAGACAGTGACGGCGCGCTGCTGCCCCCAGCGGCGGAGTGCAGTACTCCGCACAAATGACACGGCGAAGTACAGGTAAAATAGACTTTTTGTCATAAAATATTATCCATGAGAAATCTTTATGTATGGAAGATACGTTAAGTAAAAGTAAAGTAAAAATACTCTGTTCCAAGTTGAACTCCCACATTGTAAATCTTAACTGACTAAAAATCAGTTTTATCAGCAAAAGGTACTTTAACTCATTTCATGCAGTGTTAGCTGATTAATGTACTCAGATACAATAAAATAAGATAATCCTTTTTTAATCCCATGGCGGAACAATTTGCAGTGTTACAGCAGCAGAAGGGAGCAGTAATAATAATAATGTGGTTTAATGTGTGTAATTTGTATTTTATTTGCCCATTCTAGATTTTTAATTTCTTCATCTGCAAAGTAACTAAAAGGGTCAAATAAATGTAGTGGAGTAAAAAACAGGTTCAATATAAAGCAAATAGAAATGCTCAAAATGAAAAAGAAAGTTCTAGTACCTTAGAATTGTACTTAAGTAGATTACTTTTTATGAAAGTAAAGTAAAAATAATGGACCACGACACTCTTCAGTCTTCAGTTTGTGGACATTCAGCATAAACTGAGGTGGAATGTAACTGAGTACATTTACTCAAGTACTCCAGGACTCAAACACGTTGTGAAGGCGTCACTTTGGGCTCATCTGACCACAATAATCTAATCAGATCAGACAGAAAAGGACAACAGTCACAGGGGACAGTTTACTGCACTGAATACTTTTACTTTGAATACATGAAGTACAGTTTCATGATTATACTTGCATACTTTGAGTAAGATGCTGCATTTTCACTGAAGTAATCTGTTATATTTTACTTGTAACAGAGTATTTCTGTCGTGTACTTTTATTGAAGTAAAGGATGTGAGTACTTCCTCCGTCGCTGGACTTTTATTTTGTAGTCTGCTGTCAAACTCAGCTGTGCGCATCTGCGCGTCGCTTCGTCCTCTGAGTCCAAACCGATGAAGCTTCGCGTCTGTCGGACTCAGGATGTTCATCCGCAGCCGCGGCGCCGCGTTCACGTCTGAACACTTCCAATAATTGATTATTTCTTTATCGGGAATTAAGAAGCAGACACGAGCGAGACTCTTCTGACTCAGCAGCGTTTGAGCGACCCGGACTTCACTGTGAAAAGTGAGTACATGATGAATGAATGGATGAATGAATGAAGATGAACGAGTGCAGACCACACGTTCATTCCTGACTGTGTGTGTGTGTGTGTGTGTGTGTGTGTGTGTGTGTGTGTGTGTGTGGTGGCGATGGAATATTCACTGAGACCAACCCTCTGTTACTACAGTAAAAGTACACCACACAGTATAAATACTCTGTTACCTTTCAACAGTTTACTGAGGTGAAAGTACTAAAGTGTTATTTAAATATAATGAAAGTACCAGAAGTAAAAGTACTGATTGTGCAGAAAGGCTGATTTCACAGAAATGTTGATTCTATGACTGAATTATTAGTATTGACGTATTCACGTGTTCATTTCTTTAATGTTGCAGCTGCTGAAGGTTCAGCTCGTTTAATGACTCCGTGGTCTGATTGTGAATTTCCTCCTGGATCAATAAAGTTTTATCTTAATCTACAATAAACACGCCGTCATGTATGAGTTGATCTGCCGTTTGTGTTAGTGATCTGAATCTGCAAAGGAGCGAATAACTAACATGATCAAGTCCCGTGAATGAAGGCTAGACGAGTAAAAAGTACATGATTTACCTCTGAGATGTAGAGGAAAAGTATGAAGCTGCAGAAAATGAAAGTACTCAAGTAGAAGTACCTCAAACTGTGCTCCAGTAGAACACTTGAGTAAATGTACTCAGTTACTTTCCATCCCTGCCTGCAGTCCAGCTGTTCACAGTGTCCCTCCTCTTCCTCTTCCTCCTGCAGTACTTGAGTGCAGTATTTGTACATGGCCGGGTCTAAGAGCGCGGGGACCCTGAGGGACCTGCAGCTGGCTCTGCAGCTGAAGATCGAGGAGCTCAGACAGAGAGACGCGCTCATCGACGAGCTGGAGCTGGAGCTGGACACCAAAGACGACCTGATCAGACAGCTGCAGGTGGAGCTGGACCGACACCGCAGCGCGTCGCAGCACGCGGCCACCTCCGCGGACACGGGCAGCACAGGTGTGTCAGTCACCTGCCGGCTCAGGTGGAATCAGTGTGACACGAGTCCTGACGGAAAACATCTTCTCTGCTTTCAGTCCAGAACCATGAAAATCAGCTCTGACAGCATTTCACTCCCATAAGATAAGATAAGATAAGATAAGATAAGATAAGATAAGATAAGATAAGACTCTACTGATGCCACGTGGGGGAATTTTACTCGTTACAAAAGCAGGAATGAAGAGGAAATGTACTCAGCCATTTCCTGTGTACTATTGCACAGTAGAAAATATATAACATAGTAAAAATACATAAGTATACTAAAAATATCAAATACTGCACAAGAGAAGTTGCACAGATGTAAAGAATATTAGTGTATGTTAACACAGAGATTATCAGCAGTGGTGGGAAGTAAAGTACATTTACTCAAGTACAATTTTGAGGTATTTCTACTTTGCTTGAGTATTTCCATTTTATGTTACTTTATACTCTGCTTCATCTCAGAGGCAAAAACACTGACAGGAATACTTTACTGCTACAGGAGTACTTTTACTTTAAGTACTTAAGGTTTCGGATGCAGAGCTTTTACTTGTAATGGAGTATTTTCAGTGTAGTATTAGTACTTAGGCAGAGGATCTGAGTGGCTGTCAGACTCTAAATTCTGAGGTTATATAAACTTCAACCAGACACCAAATCAGCTGAGTTTTGATATTTTATTAATGATATTATCGTAACTGCAGGAATAAAATGCTGAATGATTTATTTATTTATAAGAAGTAAGAAAAGAAATACTGCCTGTAAATATTCAGTGTGTATTATTATATATTTACGATGCGCCCACACGCTTGAGATGCTTTATGTTTTATGTTGTTTTATGTCTTGCTCCTGAAGACATCATGTTTCATTTCAGCTGTGTTTTCCTCACAGCTGGAGGATAAATGACCTTGAATCTGAACTTGAGATGCTTCCAGGTCGTTCACTTCTCATTGAAAACACAGAGGTCATGACCTCAGTGCTGCAAAATATAATTATAACAAATAATTTACTGATTGAGTCAAGAGCAGAGGAAAAACTCTCCGTCAGCACTGGTTTGTGTCACTGCGTCTGTGATTCTGCGTCCACAGCTGATCTCAGCTCAGCTTGAAGGTCAAAGAGGACCGTGGCTGAAGCTGCAGGTTCACTGTGTGTCAGCTGCTGTCGTCCTGTGCTGTTATCAGTGGACAGATGGACATTGTTGGGCGGCTGTTTGCAGGGTCTCCCCGCTGATATGGACACACCTCCGACATGACAGTCACCGTATCATACACACGTTCTGCTTCAGTGGCTTCAAATAAAATCACCTGATCTGATCCCCTCTGACATAAACTGACCTGGAAACAGCACAAAGTCAATAGAATTAATGTTTTCCCTCATCAGATTAGCTTTTGTAAATATCTAATAAACGTGTCAAAGACTGGAAAGTTGTGGAACGCTCCGAAAACTCTTTAAACTTCTTGTTTCTCACACGCAACACCTGGAAACTCACGCTGAGCTGGAACAACCTGTTAATGCATCTGGAGCCGGGTCGTGGAGGAACGAGTGGTTCAGCTCATGCATTTGGATGCCACAGAGCTGCCTCTGCTGACGCTGGTCTCTTTGCTTGTGTCTGAAGGAGCAGCAGTTCAGGCTCCAGCAGCTCCTGATGAGCCTCAGCGCACAAAGAGACAAGCCATCTCTGCAGAGCCGTCAGGGCTGGACCCCTCCCAGCTCACCGATGTGACCCTCACCAGCTACTGCAAGAGCAAGGAGTGAGCGGGAAACACACACACACACACACACACACACACACACACACACACACACAGGAGGACGGATGTGTCTGACCGGTGTGTGTGTTTGCAGGTCTAGAGAGCTGATCCAAAGGGCTCTGATGGACAACGACTTCATGAAACACCTGGAACAGGGGCAGGTAACGACGCACCTGCGACGTCCTCCTCCTCGTGTGTTTGGTTTGAAAGGTCAGCTCACGTGTTGCCTTGTGTGTGCAGATCCTCACCATCATGGACTGCATGCATCCCACCAGCCTGGCCAAAGGCTGCTGCGTCATCCAGGAGGGCGACGACGGCTCCACGGTCTACGTTCTGGAGGGTAAGGCTGCTCGCCGTCGCTCAGTCAGAATCAGCTTCAAACTGTTATTTCAGCTGAGATCACAAAGAAAATCCTCAGAATTCATGTATGTGCTGCTCAGTGTTTTTAGGATGGGGCCAAGTAGCATCAGAGCTAGTTAGCAAGTGAGCTAGCTCAAGTACAAGTTCAAAAAACAAAGAGTCCTTAAAAAGAAGAAACAGACTCACATGAAGTTAATTAAAATAAAAAACTGAAAGTATTTTATTTGTAAACGTGAACTTTCTACAGCGTTCAGCAGATCCTGCGCGTGCCAAACATGCTCATGCTAACGTGATGGTTTTTAGCACCTGTATGTAAAGAAGTCTGCTAGCTTGGAAAGCTACTGTTACTCACTTGTGCTAGCATGTTCCCAGCTGGCTAGCATGCTATCAGTTAGCTTGTCAGCAACAGCAGTTCACCAATTAGCCACGTTTCTAGAAACAAACATTTAGCAAAAGATATGAGAAAAAGTTCTTTGAACCAGCACAGGGAAAACATGAGGGTTCATCCTGTGGGGACAAAGAACGTCCACACGGAGGACAGACACACCAGCGAGGCCACCGTGGCAAGAAAAGATGTCCTCCCTCCAGACTGAAGCCTGTGCTCAGCGGGACAAGAGTAATCCTGATCCAGACAGACGGCCGACAAACAGAGCTCCACCAGAGAAGAAGAAGAGTGAGCGGGCAGGAAACAGCCGCAGTGAGGTGATGTCGTGGTGAGGTCATTGTCTGGACGCCGTTCAGTGATAAATGTTACGGCGGCTCACACACAAACTTGTGACGTATCTCCAGTCCACTTCAGCCATGTGTCCCTGACACCTTCGCTCCTCTGCCGCCGTCAAGTGCTGGTGTTGTTCAAGGACGAGGACAGACAGTCTTTCACGCTCTTTCAGCTCTCAACAGACGCCCAGTCCTCCCCTTTGAATTCATGGCGTTCTTTGAAGCCGTTCAGTTGGATTGACTGAACGCTGCTGTCCTCACCAGTCGGCACCAGTCGGTTCAGCTCATTGTCCCAGTAGAAACTGTTGAGACGGCTCGAAAAGGTATTATAAAAGATAAAAGATATTATATATATTATATATTTATATATTTATTTTTTAAAAACATTTTTCAACCCTGTGCTGAGCTTGTTGCAATCGAAATTTCGTCCGGTGGACACGTGCTGTCTACTGAATGACAGTAAAGTTTGTCTAAGTACTTTCAAGGAACTTTTCCATTAAAACTTATTCATAAAACCAATAATTAACATTTTGAAACATGCAACCAAGTGAATGACAAGACAATCAACTCCTATGAACAGAAGTACACATTTTAAGCTTCAACAGAATAATTTCAAGTTTATTTCATATAATAAGAATTCAGCAGAAAAAGGCATCACTAAAAACTGTTGCAGCATTAAACTGCAGCCACAGAACAATCTGCACTGTTCTATTAAAAATGCTGTTCATGAATGTATGTGTATTAAAGCAAGTAAACAACAGTATGAAGACATCTTTTTTTTTTACACCAATAGAGGCACAGATCAGAGATCAGTACAACAGAATACATGCCTATTCCATACTGCTCTCCTTCCTCTTCAGTACTATCAGTACCAACCTCCTCCACCGTCTCCTTGAAGAAGAGTTTTCCCGTCTTCACTGCAGTCGAAGCTTGATGGTTAACAAACATGCACATTGACTCAATTTGAAATGTTTTGAGATTTCTCATTAGCAATAAAACCAAATTTGGTCCTATGTGTTGTCATGTGATGTATGTTTGTTGTTGTAGAGCAAATTGTCAAACTAAGTCTGGAGTTTCCTTATTAGGTTACATAACGTGAGCCAAGATTCACGATTCATAGTGATCAGCTGGTCATGGGGGAACAGCCAGCGGAAGGTCCCTGTGCGCACCTCATCTAAGGAAATGACCATAAATTATAGGCGGGTTTGAATAACTGGGGGAAGAATAAAACATAACGAAATCGTAACAATTATATTTTTTCTACAATACATTTAATTTCATTTTAACGATAACAGTGGGCTCCAGGTCCACATAAACAGCTCTGGGATTGTGCTTTCCAGCTTCAGTCTCACTGAAGAACGTGTTGAAGGAATCATCTCCTGCTCCGAGAGTCTTGTTACTGAGTATCTGTCCGTCTGGCGTGATCCCGTGTTCGTGACAAAAAAGCTCCCAGCAGGCATTGCCAATCTGGACACCAGCCTGACCCACGTGGATGGAGATACACTCACGCTGGAGGAAAACAAAGACAATTTGTGACATTCAGCATTCATTTTCGACAGACATTTATATACGTTTCACCCATTTCTAATAACATGCTTCAGTTCATACATCATATGTTTAAGATAGCTCAAAATCTAAGATCATCATCATGACCAAGTCACCTGACACATGCTGCGCGTGTAATCTTATTTAGAGATACAATTAATGAAGATATATTTAAGGCAGAAAAAAAATCTCATGTTGAGAAAATCCTTAAACAAGATCTCTGGAGGAACATAATTTCAATTACACATCAAGTGTTTGATGCAATGATTTTATGACAAACACCTGGCTGCAGTCAGGCCCTTTAAATAGGTGGTAAGGCAGAGGAATATGACAAGGCTGCTGATGTAACCCAACTGGGTATGTCAGTGTGCAGGAAAGTCTACAAGTGTGACTAAAATTTAATTTATAGGTCAAACCTTTTCTATTAGAAAGAAGAACACAACAAGAAATTAAATAAGTAAATAAACTTTAACAGCAATATAAACAATATATATCGTTTAATGTCGACGTAGATTTCGGCTCTGCTGTTTGGTGGTTTCTGGTCATCGTGAGTAAAAAGGCTCCTCAGCTGCTGGACTGGAGGAGAAGAACAATAAAGAATATTAAAAAAAAAGAGAGAGAAAAAGATGTGTTTATAATAATAAACAGACGCAGTGATCGATCTGACCAGCACAGACATGATCTCTTATAAGCAGTTTCCATTGTATTATTTAATAATGTGCACATTTAAATTAGAGGATGATGTTCATAATGCTGCACATTTCAGCAGCATTTAAACATGATTTGGTTATAGATGTGATTATGAAGCCGCTGGTTTTAAATGACCTATATAATACGTAGTATTGTTCCAGACGGTGTCCCTTAGAGATTAATCTGTGCTCATTTTTCACTGTTTTCTGACGTTTTTCTCACTTTTAGACTAGTCTGAGTTTAAACTTTTACACAGTTTAATCGTCAGGTGGATTAGCTGCTGTCATTGTGTGTTCACAGAGGGGATGGTTGAGGTGACCAAACAAGGAAGGAAACTTTGCACCATCAGTCCAGGCAAAGTGTTTGGGGAACTGGCGATCCTGTACAACTGCACTCGCACAGCATCAGTAACAGGTAACACACACGAGCACACACTCACGACACGCTGCTCCCACCAACAAGAACATTGTTTTCTCGTAATCTGATGTTCAGAGACGATGGAAATGGTTGAGGGCCAGTGACGCAGATGTTTGACCCCGACAATGCCGCTGAAGGCCTCTTCATCCATCAGTGCTGCTGGCAGAGGAATAAAGTCAGACTGTGAAAATATTTTAACGGCACAGTAACTTTTAATCATTCGGTGACAAATGAAGTGGTCACGTCCACCACAAACATCACTGCACAGCCTCGTTTTCCCCTCAGTGATTCCTTCACCTGTGGAGCTCTTTCAGACCGCCTCACATTTACAACATGCTGCTGTGGAGCATTTCAATCTGACAGAAATCTCCAAATGAGCAGAAATAAAGCTGAAACTCTCAGCGTGGTCTGAGGCCATTACTGAGGATTTAAGGGCTGAGCCCCTACATTAATATTTATATTAGCTGCAGCTTGATAGATGGGATACAACAGCTAGCATGTTGGCTAATGCTAGCTAATATTAGCAAACTGAGATATTGTATTAAATTCACTGTCTAACATTTTATCGTGCCTTCAAAGATTCACATAATGAAACGGAACAAGTGGAGCTCTGCAGCATCACGTCACCGGAGTCACGTCACAAGGAAGCAAATAAGCAGATTGCCTTAAAACGTCCAGTGTGGTTTTATATGATGAGCTAATCCGGTTTCCCCACATCACATTTGATCGGATGAATTTATGTCCATGCATCGGAGTTTGTTGGAAAATAAGAGATTTTGATATAAAAACGGTCAAAACTCATTTTCTGTATTAACATATAAGAAGAGATAGTGAAGACGGTCGGATCAGAAATACATTGATCTGTGTTTTCTGTCACGGTGTCTGAAGGGAAAAACTTTCACTCTTCATCCTGTTTGATTGGCCTCCTCATTGATCTCTCAGCACTCTGCATGTTCGCGCCTTGCAGATCTAATCCCTTCATCTTCCCGGTGGACGGTCGGGCTTCAGATGAAGGATGAGCTTTAAATGTGGTGTGAAACTGGTTTCTGTTTGTGTGTTTGTGCATCACTTTGATGAGCTGGAGAGACGCCGAGACCCTGACTGATTAACGGTGTGTTTTCGGCAGGATTTTGTTGACAGCCCTCGTGTTCTTGGCTGTGTGACATAAAAAAATCAGACGGATCTATAAAACACATTTATCTTTAAAAGCGGTCCTGAGTTCATCTTTTCTCTGAGTCTCTTTGGATCAGCGTCCTTGTGCTTTTCAGTGTCATCCAAGTGAGTGAAAGAGTGAGACACGTACAGAAATCAGCCATCAGGTCCGGATCATCCTTCCCTTGACAGGAAGCAGGAGTTTTTCAACACTTTTACAAACATTTGATAAAATGACTGTGTGCCCTGTGAATCATCGCCATCTCTGCAGCCTTTTTCTGTCCTCCAGCTGGCTGTTTTAACTTTAATGCATCGTTTCCCGTCGCAGCAGGCAGACACAGTTAGAGACCAGCTGTTGGACAAAGAGACAGACATGTCCCTCAGGAGCTGGTGGAGACCAAAAACAGAGTGACAAGAGAGAAAACGCTGGACGACATTCATCAGACTCAGGCAGCTGTTTGTAAGAAAAACTCCTCCGTGTAAACGTAAAGGAATCATTGAGCCTTCTGACAAACACCTTCGATGAAACGACTGATACCACCCACACATCTGTCTGCAAACATGAAGCTAGCCAGCAGCGGGTTAGCTTAGCGTAGCATACAGACTGGAAACAGGGGCAGAGTTAGCCTGAAACTGTGCTCAAATAAAACAAAATATGATGTAAAAATGGCAAACTGCCATGAACTCGACCTGATCGTAGCATCCCGACCAACCACAGGTATGTTTCCTTTAGGTTAAACTTTAGGTTTCTTTATGTTTCAGCTGCACTTTGTGGCAGCGCTGTGGTTAAGGGCTGTTAGGTTTAGGCACAGAGGACACTTGGTCAGATGTAGAAAAGAAATCATATCCTGCTGCTTGGCCGGCGTCCGTCACCGCCTCGTCCTCCTGATGAGAAGCTCAGCTCATGTAATCTGAACTCTGTGGAGCTGCTGTAGAAACACTGACTGAAACTGTGGCTCTGAAAACGCTGCGTGTCGGCAGGTTAAGGCTGTTGCAGCTAAATATTAAATGTGAAATGAAAAATGATTTTTACGCTCAGAGTTTGCAGTCATATTGGAAAATGTAATGATTAATGGAAAAGAAGAGGGGAAAATGGAAGAAATGATGAATCCACGGCTGCATTGAACAATGACTTCTCATCTTCAGCCTCATCAAACTGTGCGGCAGGCCGAATGTGTCCTCTGGGCCGGGCTCTGAGTTCCTGCTCCGAGCTCAGCTGACGACCACGAAGACGATGAAGGTTATTTTCTCCAGAGGGACAAAGCTCCCTCCAGAACCACAGGAGGCAAACTGACCGAGCGCTCTGCTGCAGGCTTCACAGATGACTTTACATGTAAGCACGATGGACGCACAGGAGGACATGTTGACTGATGTTTCTATAGCAACGTGGACGATGAGAGGCAATTAAAGTGAAAGTCATTGAAGCCGGTGGGAGAGACCAGTTCAGCATCACCTGCCCTGCTGGATTTAGACCTTCGTCCTTTATGAGGTGAAGATGGTGAGATACGGCGTGCCGGGCGGCGCCGTGACGCAGAGCAGCAGGATGTAAACAGCTTGTGAAATGAAAGCTTTGATGGGATTAGAAGAGACGCAGATAACCACCGCCGTGTGTGTGTGTGTGTGTCAGCTTCAGCTTTAAACAATCTTAGTGAGGACATTTCTGCCGTGTGAGGACACCGGCTGGACCTCACCGCTGCAAAGGAGCGTTTGAAGGATTCAGTTCAAAGCTTCAGGTTTTAGGGTCGGCGTGAGGCGTTCAGGTGCGATGGATCAGGAGCATCTCCAGACCTGTTTCACAGCACGTAGAAACACGCTGAAGGTTTTTTCCAGCAGTTAGTTTAATATTTTTCATTTGAGAAGTTCAACTACTGGACACAAAATATCTCCCACTGAAAGTCTCCTCATGTTTCCACGTCACGCTTTACACAGGCTGTGGACGGACGTCACTCTGCACAGCCAAGGCATTTCTGTGTGTGTGTGTGCGTGCGTGCGTGCGTGTGTGTGCGCGCTCTCTCCTTTCTTTCCGGTTATCCTTGAAGAAAGTTTCTTCTTCTCAAAGAACTCTGAAAAGCCGCTTTGTGTGTTTATGAAGGCTGTTTCCTTGAAGCTGCACGTCTGCTCTGCTGAACTGTGACCATGACGACGCGTCGTTCCAGCTGAAGCTGTTCACAGTAAGAATAACAGAGAGACGTTTATGAGCATCTCTGCTTGACCTTCACTGACGGCTGCTTTTGTCTTCCTGAGAGACATTCTTAAGCTTTTTAATGGACTTTGCTGACTGTAAGAAAAACGTCATGTATTGTCAGTCTTATCCTTTCAGATCAATACATGAGTCCAGGGTCCACTCTTGATGGTCTTCTATTCACCGTACACATAAACAGTGTAATCTGTTCCTTAATCTGACTGCAGCAGGTTCATGA
>NC_135092.1:22495000-22577500 GCF_051107435.1 Chaetodon auriga
TTAGTGCATTCAGGTCTGAAAGACCACGATGTCCTCAGGGTCAGCGCTTTGTCTTTCAGGGGCTCGTTTGATGACAGCACCACTCGGTTCTACACTGGCTGCGTCATAGAGGCTCTGGCTTTCCTGCACTCCAGAGGGATCATCTACAGAGACCTCAAACCCGAGAACATCATACTGGACCACCGAGGATACGCCAAGCTGGTGTGGACGCGGTCTCTGGACGTGACAGAACAATGTGGGTCAGAGATTTGACGCAGAAGACACTCTTCATGTGTGTTTCTTTTGCCCAGGTGGACTTCGGCTTTGCTAAGAAGGTGGGTCTGGGTAAGAAGACGTGGACGTTTTGTGGGACCCCTGAGTACGTGGCCCCTGAGATCATCCTGAACAAAGGCCACGACAGTTCAGCCGACTGCTGGTCACTGGGAATACTGGTCTTTGAGCTGCTCAGTGGCAGGTGCACAGCAGATGTTATGTGTTATCCGGGGGGGGGGGGGGGGGGGGGAGTATTCAGATCCTATACTGAAGGAAAAGTACTCATATCACAATGAGTACTTTTACTTTTTGTAACATTTTGCAGGTCTTTTACTTTACAGTTTTTCTACTTCTTTCTATTTCTAAGATCTGAGTTCTTCTTCCCCCACTGACGACAGAATGCTTTGGGAAACTGTCCGTTAAGCCTGAGTGTAGGAGCTCAGTGGACCCAGTTTGGGTTCTGGGTTGAATAAATGAAGCCTCTTTGTCTCCACTCTCCATCTCCAGTCCTCCGTTTTCAGGCTCTGACCCCATGAAGACCTACAACATCATCCTGAGAGGCATCGACATGATCGAGTTTCCCAAGAAGATCACCAAGAGCGCCACCAACCTCATCAAACGACTCTGCAGGTTGTCAGTCCACCTTAACTGTGCAGCTGGCGTCGAGCAGAGCGCCGGTCCACCTTTAAACATCTTTACACTCTGTGTGTCTCTCAGGGACAATCCTTCAGAGCGGCTGGGAAATCAGAAAAATGGAGTCAAGGACATCCAGAAACACAAGTGAGACAGTAAAGATGAGATGAGTCTTCGCTGAGGAGATGACACTGTAGTCATGGCAACATGTCCTTGTCCTTCAGGTGGTTTGAGGGGTTCAACTGGGACGGCCTCCGCCAGGGAACCGTCGACTCTCCGTTCACGCCCACAGTGAGTGTCCTGCAGTGTCTCCGTGAGCGTGCAGCAGGCAGATGACAGCGCTAACGTCCTCTGTTCTTCCGCCAGGTGGACGGACCACTGGACAACAGCAACTTTGACTACTTCCCAGAGGACGCAGAGGACCCTCCTCCTGATGAAGAGTCTGGCTGGGACCTTGAGTTTTAACAGGACGCGACTGAACAAAGAAAACAGTGAGAACAGGATTGTCAGAAAGAGACGCAGAAGAGTTCGTTTGAAGCCAAAGGTCAAAGGTCAAAACGACAAAGGTGGAAAACAGATTTAACTTTAGATATAGTTTGAAAGACAGTAATCACGACCAAGGAGTGATATTACAGGAACAAGTGGTAATTTTTCAAAATAAAGTCAGAATTAGGAGAAAGAAAAACATGTTTAGAATAATCATAATATATCAGTGACACTTCATGAGAATAAAGTTTTTACAATAAATCCTAATATTTAGAGAATTAACTTACTTTATTGAGGAAAAAGTCAGAATATCTCAAATACAAGTCATGATTTGACAAAGAAAGGTTCCACTGTTTGACTAAAGTCGTCATATTTTGAGATTTTCAGACTCTTAAAGTTCAGGACTCTTTCTTTCCGTCCTGAAGGTCCCAGAATACATCACAGCAAAGATTTTTCAGGTTCAGGATATTCAAACCACGCACATCAAAAGCTCTTCATCATGAATTATTCCACAGTTATTATGTTGAACATTTTCCCAGCTGAGCTCTCTTTATGTTTCAAGGTCCGTCTACTGAGACAGTCCAACAAAAGAGGACCTTAACAGCAGATTTCATTTGAACAAATGCAGCTTTCTCACACAGCGTCGCTTCTGCTTCTGTCCCTGCTGCTAATATTAGTATTTTTTTTGCCGTATTTTGCTATTTCAGTCTCTTTAGACTCAGCGGTCAGTCTGAACGTCCTCATGATTTCCTTCTCGTTCTTCGTCATCAGTGTTTAACTTCTCTTCGAGGTGCCTTCAGGAAATACTTCGACATGTCTTTGTGAGATGTGAAGATGATCATCGACTCAGACTGACTGAACATAAAAGCGCCGTGGTGCCTTCAGGTACCAGGCCTGCTGGGATATAAGAAATGCGTCAGAGTTGATTCAGTTTAAGCAGCAGAACTGCAGGAGTAAATATGGAGGGACAGCTGGGCCTCCGTAATCCGCAAATCACTGAGATGTGACATTTATGAGCAGAGATGAAGCAAATCTGGTCTGCAGCTGACGGAAAAGGATGCGTTCCATATCTTCCAACTCTGCTTTCAATTTAACGCTGTTTTCTTCTCTGAGTCACATTTTCACTGAGCTGTTTTAGGAACTGACCGTTCGCTAAACTCGTCCTCGAAGAGCGATTCTATTCATACTTTAACGACCTTAACGAGGCCTTTGTGTTTCTTCATGAAGAGATATAAAGAGTGGAGGCTCATGTCTTTCTTTAGCTTTCACAAAACATCAAACAAAAGTGGAAGAAATTCATTTAACAGTGTTTGTCTGTTCTAAAATTCTGTGTTAGCATGTTTGGCTAACTAGCTTACAACTTACTTATGATAGAAAAAGCCCTTTTTAACGACTAGTTCATCCACTCAGAAACATTTCTTCAGTGTGTGGAAGTTCGGCCTGTATGATGCTACATTAGAGTTTAAGCTAACGTTAGCCGCTCTGTCCTGCTGTAATTTGATCAATTCAATTAATTGATTCATTTAATGTAAACATGCAGCTCCAGCCAAACGTCCATCAGATAACATCACATTTACTCATTTGTTAATCCTCAACTTAAAAACCTTTCTTCTCTTTAAAGTGAAAAAGTCTGAGGTTCATTTTTATTTGTAGTCCTATAAAATTGCTAACAATTAAAGAATAATGTCTGACCTGTTAGCTTTAACAGTCTTTCACATTAAGATCTTTTTGTTCTCCTTTTAAAGGAATCAGCTGCAAACATTAGAGTCAGACAGTGTTTTCAACCAACTGATGGAGCTAACGTTAGCTTATAGCTAACTAGCTACAGCTGATAAAATCTGCAACAAAAAAAAAAAACTGTTGATATTTCAGCAAAATTGGACTGATGTACTCATTAAGAGCAGAAAGTTTGACAAAAAGTCAGAAAATTTCCAGAAGAAAAAACCATATCTACAGAATAAAGAGATGATTTTACACACAAAAAAACATATTTTGTCGAGAATAAAGTCAAATTATGTCAAGAAAAAGTTGTGAAAAAAAGTTATTTTACAAAAACTAATAACAATAGAGTTGTTCTGTTTCACCTTGAGATGCTCTCAGACTCTTTTCTCTAGAAATACGACTGTTTTCTGAGAAAATTTAGATTTTTTTCACAGTCATTTATCAAACCTGACTTTTCCACACGGATTCAACCTCCAGCCGACTCTTCCTGCCTCCTTCAGGAGGCGTCAGCGGCCTCGTTCTTGCTCTGTTTGTGTGGCTTATGGTCTGTTCCCTCAGTGTTTGAATCAGCTGTTATTCACAGTTTAATTGAGTTATTTCTGCACTCAAACCAAACACATGAATTTTTTTGGTTTCCTATTTCTGGACCCTTCCTGACTGACTGACTGTTTCCTTTTGATTTTTTATAGCCTGCCTGTCTGTGCTGTACCATACGTCCATATGGATGTGCTTTAAATGCTATTTATACTTGTTTTGTGTCGTGCTGAAACACGTGAAAGCGTCTCTACGCTAACAACATTCCTCTGGTTGTGGTTTCATGTCAGTGGCTGAGTTGTGTGTTTATGAGGACTCGTTTCACTGTGTTCACTTTGACTAATTAAAGGTTAAAATAATTGGTGGAGCTGGACTCCGTCGGGCCTCGGAGGTGGCTGTTTGTTGCACTGGGCTCTGGTGTGGAGGGTCAGTCAGTGCTGGAGGGGCAGTTAATGACAGCTGAAGCGTGAGGGGTGGGAGATGTTTATCTGCTGACCTCCAGGCCGTGAAGCCGGCCGAGGCGCGTGAGGGTCACTGCTTCCTGTGGTGAACCGGGCCGTGATGGAAACGCAGACCCTCCGCTAACGACGCTCTCACGATCCGCAAAGATAAGCGACGCAAAGATAAGACACACAGATTTTTCCACATTCCCTCCAACAGCACCGCCGCTAACAGTGCTAACGTTAGCTCGGTCTGCTAGCTGCAGGTGGACTTTAAGCACTGATTGACCTTTGACATTAAAATAATGAGCCTCTAACGAAAGCTTGTTTTTTATATATCGACGTGTTTAAAAGAGATTTAGACAAAGAGTCAAAGACTGAACGTGTAAAAACACAAAAATTCAATTAGCTTAGAAAAAGGAAGTTACACAGTTCAACTCAGAAAACTGAATCTGTTACTGTTTCTGTAATCGTTGACCTTTACGTGAATTAAAATGCCTTCAAACTGCCTCATAAACCATTTATTTATTACAATTTTCAGTTTTAAATTATTTGAAATATTCTTAGATCTTTTTTTTAATAAATGTTTTTTCAGTTTGGATCTATGCTGCTCATTCTCATCTCTGTGTGTTTGTTTTTAGGCTCTTTTCTTTTTTTTATTTCTTGATTTCTTTGATTGTTGATCGTTGCTGCTCGGCGTCATCGTGCTCCTGTATTTCATTTCCTTTGGGTGATGATAAATAAAGCTCGCTGTGCTGCTTGAAGCGACGTGTTTCTGCTGGTACTCTGTCAGACAGAGAGTCTCTTCACCTTCTTCTGGAGAATAAAGCAGCAAAATGTGTTTTTATCAGGAATAACCTTTACTAGGATGAAGCACTGTTACAAAACCAGAAGAGGACGATGGAAAAACCTTTCACAAATCACTGAAACACCTTTAAAAAACAGCTGAAAGCCTTTCAGAAAAGGCTCTCTGTGCACACTGTGCTTTACATTCAATGGACATTTTCATTCTTTTTTCATCAACAATCATTCAAACGCTCATAATTAACAAACTTACTTCAATAAAGTATTTACAGTTTATGCTTATGGCGCTGATATATTTAATAGTAATATATAAATATCTTTATCTGAAGTTGGATTGCATCAATATTTCTGAACATGCATCTGAAAATGAGATTTCTTCCTTGAACGTTTGATGCAGCTCAGTGAAGAAGCTGCAGTTCAGCTCTTTATTAAGGTGAAATGAAAAGAAGCAGGAGGATTTAAAGGGTCGAGGGTCAGACTCTGAGGAACCTTTGGATCCAGGATTCATTCAGAAAGCTCAGAGAAAAGAGTCTGACATGAAAACATGTTGGATTGAGGCTCTTTTATAAAACCAGGCTGGATTTCTGTCTGTCTGATTTTCATTCAGTTAATTCATGAAGTGTTTGAGCAAAAGCAACAACAAACTGATAATACTCGTGTACTTTCACTTCAGAGAGGCTTTGAATGCAGGACTTTTCCTTAGTGGAGTATTTGAACACTGTTGTAGTACTTGTACTGCGGGATCTGAGTACTTCTGTCTGCTGGAGGACATTTGAAGTGTTCCTGCTGCGTTCACGGTCCTCGTCAGCTGTTTCTGCTTGACTGAATCACTTCAAGGCAGAAACAACGGACGTGACTGGAATTAGAAAGTGACGCATCCGGTTTCCGTTTTCTTCTGCTATTTTTGGACGCGGAGACTTTCTAACAGACAGACACACATTTCTGTTCTGCCGCTGCAGATTCATCGTGTTTGAACCGCCTGAAAACTTCATTTCTCCTCTTCATGTCCTTCATCTCTGTCTGTTCTTTCTGATCACTTGTGTAGTTTTCTGCTGTTTCTTCAGGAGAAAAAGTCTAAATTTGTCTCGTGACTTCACTCCTGCTCGGAAATTCCGTGTTTCCTGTGGAATGTGTGGAAATGTCTAATTAGCCGCGTGTCTTAATCACATCCATGAATTAACCATTAACGCGCCCCGCGGGAGCGCCGCGCTCTGATTGGTCGGAGCTTTTGATAGAAATACCAGGTGTGGACGGTGTGGCGGGACAGGCAGGGCCACCAGGAGGACCGAAAACCAGAACCAGAAGCACCTCGTCCATCAGCGCACAGTGAGACATGCTGCCGGGCTCCGCTCTGCTCCTCCTCCTCCTCGGCCTCAGCTGCGCCGCCTGCTTCGAGCTGCTGCCGGAGGAAGCTGCTCCCCGCCGGGCTCGATTCTCCGCCAACAGCCCGAGTGAGTCTCGGTTCTTTTTTTAATGTTTCCCATCTCTGAGCCAGCTGCACCTCTGAAATCCTGCTTTGACGTGAACACACGAGGCACAACGATCTAATGAGACCAGAGAGGAGAGACACTTTTTACTGCACTGAGTACTTCTACTGTAATACTTCAGCTTCTCTGATTATACTCACACACTTTTACTGAAGTAACATTTTCACTGCGTGTCTTTAACATCTAACAGAGTATTTTTACTGTGTAGTATTAGTATCTGAATACTTCTGGACTTTTACTTTCATGAGCTGAACTTCTCTTAGTTTCACCTTAAAGGACGTTGCTGATGTTTTTATTCATTTCCTGCTTTCAAATCACTCTGTCGTCGTTTATGATGGAGGAGGTCTGTAACTGATCAGGCAGGACGTGTAATGGACTGTTTTATTGTTGTTGTGTTGCTGCTTTTTCTGAAGTAAAGACGTGGAAACTTGCTCCTCCTCCGCTGTGAGTGTATCTGAAGGCTTCAGGGCGACTTCACACCACGAAGGACTGAAGATGCTGCAGAAAAAGACTGAAACGAGCTGAAAGTCTGCAGAACAGGAAGCTCAGTGTGTGCACGTCCTGAACCCGTGTTCACACTGTCCGTGTGTGTGTGTGTGTGTGTGTGTGTGTGTGTGTGTGTGTGTGTGCGCGCAGCTGATGTGGCCAGATGTTTGAGTGGAGCTGTAGCTGTGGGCTGTGGATTCTTCTCCTGTCTGGAAAACTCCACCTGCGACACTGACGGGATGCACGAGCTCTGTGAACTCTTCCTGCACACGGCTGCTACCTTCAACACAGAGGTCTGTCTGTCCGTCTGTCCACGTGTCTGTCTGTCCGTCTGTCTGTGTGTCTGTCTGTGTGTCTGTCTGTGTGTCTCACCTGTGTGTGTGTGTTGCTCCACAGGGTAAAACCTTCGTGAAGAAGAGTCTGCACTGCATCTCTCAGGGAATCACAGCGAAGGTTTTCCAAACTATCCGCCGCTGTAACATCTTCCAGAGGATGATCGCTGAGGTTTGTTGGACCGAGTCTCTCACGGTGAGGACGGCGCTCCTCTCTGTCCTCTGCTCACTCACGTTTTGTCTTCTTAAAGGTGCAAGAAGAGTGTTACACCAGTCTGGACATCTGCACTGTGGCTCGGACCAACCCGGACGCCATCGGAGAGGTGGTGCAGGTGCCGACTCACTTCCCCAACAGGTGAGGACTGATGACACACACACCTGGATAGAGCGAGGAACAGCTGCAGAGACGTTGTGCAGCCACAGCAGCAGCTCTGAGACACTGTGCTGCTTTGAGCTAAACGCTAACACAAACATGCTAACATGTTAGCCTGCTAGCATCTCTAATGAGCTGAGGCTGATGGGAGTGTCATGTAGGTGTCTGCAGGTATCTGGACACGTTAACGTGTTGACCTGATGGTGGCGCCACAAGTCAGAGGATCAATAAAGTTATTCTTTTTTCATCCTGAGGTGAGCATGAACATCTGACTTCCTGTTTGTGGTGCGTTCAGGTACTACAGCACGCTGCTGCAGACCCTGCAGGCCTGCGACGAGCAGACGGTGGCGGCCGTGAGGACCGGCCTCGTGGCCCGGTTAGGCCCTGACATGGAGACCTTCCTCCAGCTGGTCCAGAACAAACCCTGCGCCACAGGCTCCAGCTCCACCACCTACACCAACCCCACCAGCTGGAGGAACATGCCCGTGTTCAACGTCCAGCCCGGCTTCAGAGGCCGGGACCCCACCCACCTGTTCGCCAGGAAGAGATCCGTGGACGACGTGGAGGGAGGGGTCAACGGCGGCAACTAGGCCGCGCACACACACACACACACACACACACACACACACACACACACACATGGTCGTGCAGGCTAATTATTACTACGACACGTTATGATCGTTAATGTTTAGGATGAAGCTTCACTGACACATTCGAAGGAGTCTGATTTGATGAAGACTGATATTTATTTTCTTAAACGAGATAATTTATGAGGCTGTTATATTTAATGTAGTGAGAGGAGGAGCGTCGGGGGAGGTCGGAGGAGGCGCTCGCGCTGGTCGTGGAGCTCCTCGTGACTTGTGTTGACGCCGTTTGGCTGGTCTGAGATCACTTTAGTTGAAGTTGTGTTTCAGTGAGAAGTTACTGTGATGTGAAACCTGACGAGCTGACAGACATCTGGACGCTGAGGTGGAAATAAATGTTATATGACTGATTGATTGATTGATTGTGTGAGTTTCTTGATGTCTCATCAAAACCTGGAATTACACACATGTAATATGTAAAATACTCACATACAGTAATAATACAATTGTATGAAATACATGACAAACACAGTGGGAAAAAAATAGAATAGAAAAAAAAACAATTATGATGTAGAATTGTGGTATTTATATATTTAAGTAATATAATAGTATTATGTCACTACTTGCTATACTCTTACCTCCACAGTACTCATTCAGTGTACTGCTGTGCGTGTATTAATACGCATCATATTCAAACTTTCATGCTCAGCTGTTTGTGCAGTTTGCAGAACAGCCAGCAGGTGGCGTCAGTGTACAAAGAAACATGCTTTACAGTGTTTCTCCTTTTCTAACTGCACAGGACTACTGCTGAGTGTCAGCAGCACTGGAGGAACGTAGCAGAGTACATTTACTGAGGGTACTGCATTTGGGTATTTGTACTTCATGATAGTCAAATTATCCAAAGTTTCAAAAAACTGAAAACAGGTTCAAGTTTAAGAACTTGATACTTCTTTTTTTTCCAGTCAATCATCTGACGACCCCTCAGGTTTATATGGTGACCCTTTGGAGGGGCCCGAGCCCAAGATTGAGTATTTAAAGTAGCTCCACCTGCAGCAGCTCCAACAGTAACACGCTGCTCTGACACTGAAGCTTCAGGATGAACAAACTGATGAAGTCACAGAATCAGAGATCAGACACAGGAGACGTTTCACTGCACACACAGTACTTTTCCTGCATGAAGCTGACAGTACTACTGTACTTTTACTGCTGATACTTCACATGTTACAGCTAATTCTTAAGCAGGATTGTGACTGCAGGCCTTTTACTTCAGTCAGAGCTCTGAATCCTCCTCTGGTGAACGCAGCCTCTTGACTCTGCAGCATGAATGATAAACAGACGTTCGATAATAGAAGTGTTTGTTTTAGAGGCTCAGCAGCAGTTTTCCATTTACTGACTCATGGAAAGTCAGAAACTGGCTTCGTGTCGTGACGTGACGGCAGATCGTCTGCAGGATGAAACGTCTCGTCTCAAATGTCCCAAACAAAGATCGAAAGATGAGAAAATATGTTTTGATTTAGAAAAACATGAACATTTTTACTCTAAGGAAAGACAGATTTTAGAATGAGCTCAAGCTACATTTACTCAGGTCTTGCACTGAAGTACAATATTGAGGTACTTGTACTTTATTTCCATGTTCTGCTGCTTTTCTTCCACTACAGTTGAGTTACTGGACATTTTAGTTTAATTAAGAATAATTAAGAATACAACATGTAATCTGAGATATCCAGCAGTAGATGAAGTGATTAATAAACCCACTTTTAGCAGCTCCAACATTAAACTGATGAACACATGAATGCATCAATAATTCTAAACCAGTAATATAATAAATCAGTCACTCTGCATGACAAGTACTTTTAGTGTATTTTGATGCTCAGACTGAGTATTTCTACACTGTGGTTCTGCTGCGTTCTCTCAGGTAGAAGCTCTCAGCACCTCCTCCTCCTCTTACACTCCTCACCTCATGGCTGCTCAGTGTTTGTTCAGGCCTGTTGGCTCCTGCAGGAGGTGTTAAGTGACGCCATGATGGCTCTCACTCGGCCATCTGTCGCACAACGTAAACAGTGACCTGTGATGGCTCCTCGCCTCGCCGCCACGGCCCATTAACGCCCATCAGGCCGGGCGGGAAAGAGGAGCAGCCCGCCCCTCTGTACAACCTGTGGAGGTGTGTTCACCTGCCGACAGGTGATGTTAACAGAGCTCACCTGTGGGAATGAAAGCTGGTGCTCTGTGTGTGTCTGCTGAATGTCTGCAGCACCAAACAGAAGAACTGAGAGGGTCAAGAAACAAGAAGTTTAAGAAGAGTTGAACCCACATGCTAACAGCGCTGAGCTAAGTGCTAACGTTAGCATGCTAACAGCTCTGCTTTGAGCTAAGTGCTAAAGTTAGCATGCTAACATGTTTCACTCCTCCAAACGTCGCACAGGTGAAAACAGCAGAATTTTGAATAGTTTGAATTTTCCAAATCATCAGGACTCGTTCAAGATATGATGATATGACGATGGTATGATGTTCTTTGGACATGAACGTGTCTCATCTGGAGTTTTACTGCTGTTTGCCTGACTGACGAGGAGCTGCATGCTCAGGAGAAGAGCCCACCTGCTTTTCAACAATCTGAAAGACTTGATTTGAACAGACTTCACATGAAGCTGCAGAAAAGTTTGTCTGCAGAAGATTCAGACGTCTGAGGGAGCGAGGACGGCGTCACTGCAGAGGACAGGAGGGACAGGGACGAACGAGGCCAGAGGCTGCAGAGGGACGAAGACGTCAGGCTGGAGGACGTGATGGATGGACGGACGGAACACAACGTTTCCTCCCTGTTTCCTCTCTGTGGGAAGGAAACGCTGCTTCAGCTCTGCAGAGAAAACCAGCCGGAGAGAGAGTGTGTGTGTGTGTGTGTGTGTGTGATGGATGGTGCAGAGGCCCTGGACAAGCTTCGCTTTCCACACTTCATTTTTTTTGTACCACACACACACACACACACACACACACGCGCGCGCGCTGAAGGTCGAGTTACGCTCGTTCAGACCTGGTTTGCATCACACTAAATGTTTACATCTGCTCTGAACGACCATGGCGGCTGATTGTTTAAAGATGGCGCCGACTGTTTGGCAATCATTCACGGCGTCATGTCGACAGCCGGCCTGAGGCTCAACTTCAAACACATTACAGACTACACGTTGGCCCTCGACCAATCAAGGCTCACTGTCACCTGTGTGATGTCATGAGGGAGGTTCAAGGGACAAACCTCTGACTGTGAACAAAGAGCTCAAACCGCCTCCTCAAAGGTCAAAGGTCGTATTTAATCCATTAAATCACATGACAGCGTCTCCACCAGAGCAAAGCTTCAAACCATCTTAATACTGTTAATCAGGTGTTTGACACGTTGAGCTGCAGGAGAAGTGTGATGTGGAGCCAAAAAATAAACGAATGAACCTGAACGCACCGATGAATGAGTGACTGATGGTTTCCAGGCGCTGAAGGGAAAAAAAAAGCAAAATAAAGAGTTTCTGACACATTTACAGATTTATTTGTACATGTTGTGTATTCGTTTGTTATTAGTACAGTTTGTGTTTCTCCCTTCGTCTCCTTCATATTTCTCTTAAGACCAGTTTGGTCTCCAGAGGACAAACTATTATTTACAATATTCACACGGAGAACGTTATGGTGAACAGTTCTGAAGCACTAATGCGACGAGCAGAGCAGGAAGTGAAGGCGGCGCTCGCCGTCCTCCATCAGGGCCCAACTCTTTACAGCCTGTATGAAGAGACGCTGTGTGAGGCCTCGCTGGGAGTCCAGCTGTTCTTCACATCAGGCCGCCGCTGACAGACGCCAGTGAAGCAGCTCGTCCCAGCTCCTCCGCCCGGCCTCGTCTGGGACCGCCGCCGCCGACCGAGCAGCAGAGGAAACGGGATGAAGGTGATCCAGGAAGGGAACGGCTCCCAGGACGCCTATGTGGAGTTATGGGAATGAGGCGAGGAAGAGGAGTCGACCTCCACGTACTGGACCAGAGGGACGGCCAGGTCCAGGTACTCCTGAAGAGACAACGAAAGCAGCGAGTGAGGCCGAGGTTTGACCGCAGCAGCGACAGCACCGCACACGAGCTGAGCTGGAGCTGAAGAGCTGCAGGAGCTGCAGTGTGCGCTCTGCTGACACGTCAGCTGGGAGCAGTGGAAGCGTCAGTGGACACGTACTGGGTGGAATGGTTAGTCACTGTGAAAGACGGGCTCGTCTATGTGCAAGTGCTGAAAAAAAAGCTGAACGTTCAGTTGAAGAATCTGGAATTTCCCACTGTCTTTGAATGCTTCACGTTTTATTTCCACAGCATAAAGTGTTGAAAGTGTGAACTGATGATCATACGTCCAAAGTGAAGTGAATATTTTTAACTCTGCACTTTGTGTCCATGTGAAAAACATGAATGTTTTCATCTGTTTACTGACTGAGAGTCAAACGAAACGTCATTACCTGGTTGGCCATGAGCGAAAGCGTGCGGTCTAAATCTTCTACCAGCTGCTGGAAAGTCGGCCTGCGAGACGGGACGGCGTGCCAGCAGTCTCTCATCATCAGATACCTGAGAAAACACACCGCCGCTCAGACACCGAGCCGAAACTGAAATGATGCATGGGGGGGGGGGGGGGGGTCCACTCACAGCTCCTGAGTGCAGGCAGAGGGTTTCTCCATGCGATGACCCTCCTTTAGCAGCTTGAAGAGCTCCTCCACAGGGACCCCGGGGTAAGGAGACCCCCCGAGGGTGAAGATTTCCCACAGCAAGACCCCGAACGACCACCTGCAGCAGCAGCAGCACACGGAGGCATTAGATAGTGAAAGTGGCGTCGTTTGTCTGCTGCAGGGACGTCAGCGTCGACGTCACAGACTCATCGCACAGGCATCGATCGTTAGTGATGATCATCATTAAATCAAATTAGTTCAATTTAAAATCCTGTAAGAGGCTGCAGCACGTGGCATCACGATCCTCAGAAGAGAGTCACAGTATTTCCACTCTCATGTCCAAACAGTAAATATGAAGCTACGGCCAGCAGCCAGCTAGCTTAGCTTAGCATAAAGGCTGCAAACGGGGGGAAACAGCTAGCCTGCCTCTACAAAAACTCCCTGATGACACGTTACATCTCATTTATTTAAGCTCAGTCGCAGCGTTTCAGGCTTAATGACTTTCTTGTCTTGTGCAAAAGAGGTCGAGTGATGTCTTTACTCACCGCTGGTTATCAATTAATCCACAGCTATTTCCAATTAATTGCACATGTGAGACGATTTGTGTCACGGAGCATCTTCAGGCTTTGGACGGTTGGTCAGACAAAACAAACACACAGAAAACGTCTTTCAGGTGAGACTCACACATCACTTTGGTGCGTGTAGACGCGGTCAAACAGAGCTTCAGGCGCCATCCACTTCACCGGGAGACGACCCTGTGGGGACATTTGAGCGTCAGTCAGAACACATCGTCTTCACGCTGACAGTCAGTGCGTCGCAGCCGTCCGTCTTACGTTCGTGGTCTTCTTGTAGTAGTCGATGTGGTGGATATCTCGAGCCAGGCCGAAGTCAGCGATCTTCATCACGTTGTCCTCTGTGACCAACACGTTCCTGGCTGCCAGGTCTCTGTGAATACACTGCGACAGAGAGGAGGGACACGGTCCATAACACGTCAGTCTGTCTCAATACTGCCTGACTTCCTGTCTGTGGCTCAAAGCCCATTGGTTCCTACTGAGGACACCTCACAAAGTTTCATTTAACGAGGTCAAAGTGATTTCCTAAGAGTTGCTCGCTGTAGTTTTAACCAGCAAACAGGAGGAACTAGCACATTTGTTGGGATCTATTTTCAGCGGCGGATGAATCCACATTGACTGCGGAGCAGCAGGATGGTGTTTCTGTCAGACTGGACGTGGATCTGCAGCTCTGACACATTTCTCTGGTTCCTAAAAGCTTCTTGTTTTTTACTCTGCTTCTCACACACACACACACACACACACACACACACACACACACACACACTGACCTTCTTTGAGGCGAGGTAGGCCATTCCTCTGGCCACCTGGTAGGCTGCAGACACCAGCTCCATGAGCTCCAGCCCGCCCAGAGACACCTGCCTGGAGCCGCTCCAGTACTCCAAGCCGACGGGTCGCCGGGCTCGGAGGTACTCCCTCAGGTTCCCCTGCGAGGCGTACTCCACCACCACGTACAGAGGGCCTGACGGAGGAGGGCAGGTGGAGGTGTCACATGTGTCCGACACACACCTTCACTCACACACATGTGACGGGACGCACACTCACCGTCCTGAGTGCAGGCTCCCAGCAGGTTGATGATGTTCTTGTGTTTGCCGATCATCTTCATCATTTCCATCTCAGAGATCAGGTCGGAGAGGTCCTTCTCTGTGGCGTCGGCTGCACACAACAAGTTCAGCTTCACGTTAACACCACAAAAAGAACGTGCTGAGATCCAGATTTCACTCCAAATCAAGACCATGATGCCTTTAAAATGATAAATCAAATATATCTGGACAGTTTTAGATCTCAGGCTAGAAACTATTTACAGAAAGGTTGATGAACGGTCTTTGGAAAGAATGAGATCGATACATGCTGTTAAACATCAGCAGATAAAGCAAATCTAACAATCAGAACAGGGCAAAGATGAACGTGGAGAAACAGCAGTTCTCACCTTTGAGCATCTTCACCGCCACCTTCGTGAGGCGGCTCGGTTTGTTTCTGTCGAGCCCGACGGCCTCGGCCAGAACCACCTGCCCGAAGCAGCCTTCGCCCAGAGGCTTCCCCAGCGTCAGCCTGAGGACGACACACAGCCGGCCAATCACTGACAGTCTGCGAGGACAACACTGCGCTAGCTGTGATGCTAGCATGCTAACGATAACTGACACAAACAACAGACCTGCAGGTAAAAGAAGCTCAGAGTGAAAAGGTCTAAAAGGAAGCTGCAGCCATCAAACGACGTCTGCAGACAAACCGTCCAACAAAGGAAAACTGGACCACCTAAACGTGTCTGTCTGTGTCCCCGAAAGGCCACATCAGCCTCCTCTTCCTGGCCTGAACATGTCCGTACAGGTGACAGAGGCGGGAAATGTGACACTGCTGTCCTTGACTGAGAATCACAGAGTGGGCGTTCAGACTGGAAACGGACCGGCGCAGGAGGACTGTTGTCACCTGTGAGACCGAAATCTGCATCGCACAAGCTGTGATTTGAGGTCACTTCCTGTCAAGATTCAGGAACAACCTGAACGCCACGGTCCGGCTGTCGACCTCCTGATGGGCGTGAACGGCTTCAAGTGAGGTCAGAGAACTCTGAGCAGCGTTTTGGCGTCTGAAGAAAGTGAAATTCATCACATCTGTCTCTCCTCCTGGATCACATTTCATCAGCTGACACCTGAACCAACACAGCCACCTGCTGTTTTTAATCTGAAGCAGCGCAGCAACAACTATTTTATTCATCTGTCCAAGTCCAAGAGACATCCTGAAATGTTTTGTCCACAACTCAAAGACATTCAGTTTACTGTCCTAAAGAAAGAAGCAGAGAATCTTCACACTGAAGAAGCTGCGATCAGAGAAACTTCAGCTTCACAGAGTCAGTGGAAACGCTGGCCTGCATTCAGAGAGGCGCTGCGTCGGTTCCCGTGTGGACGAACCGCTGAAATATGATCCAGTTTACACCAAAACAAAACAAAAAGCTTTCAGTTAACAGTTAAAATACGATGTTCACGTTAGCAAACGGGAACGTTTCTGATATCAAACGCTGAGGAGGGTTTGTTTCTCCGGATGAATGTTTTTATCGTTGTGTATTTCCTGGGAGGTCGAGGACGGCCACACAAGCCGGCACAGAAACTGCTCTGTGGGTTCTGAGGATCGACTGCCCGCTGGTAGACAGACATAATTTGTCACGAGGTAACAGCAGACGACAGGATTCAATGCAGCGTTCAGTCAACAGACTCATTAAAAGCAGGACGTGACGAGAAATGAACAAGAACAACTCGCAGTTCAGATCAGAGCTACAGAACACGAGCCAATCAGCTGCTGGAGCGTCGAACCTGCGGCAAGGAGGCGGTCTCACCTGTCGCGAGACAGCTCCCACGCAGGATCGTAGGGAAGTTCGTACTCCGACACTCCCGCCAGGATGGTGGTGGCTGCGCTGGACAGACGAGACTGACGCATCAAACACATCCCAGACTGAAGGGAGGACGAGGACTCCACGGACACCTGCAGAGGGAGAGACAGCGTGAGAGGCTGCACCACGTGACCTCGTTTTGTCTGATCACCTTCTACCTGCGTTCTGTCAAACACCTGCTCAGGATTATAATGGAACCCGGAGCGTCAGGGACGTCTCACCTGTCTCCTCAGAGGGATGCTCTTGGCCAGCTTTTGGACGGCTAGCTGGCTGCTGAAGTCGCTCTTCTTCGGGGCGCAGCAGAGTCTGCAGATGACTGCCGTGGCCGTGAGGATGATGATGATGAAAAAGCCAAGGCAATAGATGAAGATCTCCAGATAGGTCTGAGAGGGCAGCGGGGAGGGGGGCAGGTCTGAGGGGAGAGACGTCAGAGCACAAACATCAGATCCTCGCCGTCACACCGCAGATCATTCCCGCAGGACCGTCTGAACGTCGCCACGTACCGTCGACCACATTGAGCCACGCGGAGTGATGAGAGACGCCGATGGAGTTTCCTGCCAGGCAGGTGTACTCCCCAGCATCGCTCAGCGTGACGTTCTTCAGAGTCAAAACCTCCATTTCTTTATCTGTCGTGTTCAAACCTGCAGACTGGAGAGAAAAGACGGGAAATAACAATGAAATGTGGAGTAAAGAAACGTCTGCAGGTGGATCTGCGACGGCTAAGTTCACTCAGGTCAGGCAGAGCTGGTTAGCTTGATGCTAAAGCTGCGACCATGTTTGGTTGCACCGCGCAGACCAGCATTACTCTGAAGTTATCCCAGCTGAGTTTTGACCACATTCCAGCTGTCAGCTTCACGCCGTTCACCTCAGTGACAGGTGGTGGCGGCGATGAGCAAAGAAGCAACAACGAGCCAACAAAGGCCAAGAAGAAGAAGACCGTGAAGGTAAAGGAGGTGACTGCAGGCAGCTGGTCGGGTTCGTCTCTCTGATTGGTGCTCCTGACTGTTTCGTTTAATAACTGAGTGAATGAGTGAGACTCTGTTTGAAAGCGGCTCTTTCATCCTTCTCGTTGTATTCATATGTGCACAGCTCCAGGCTCACAACACGTCCTCCATCACCACGAAATAACACATCCCAGGTGTGGTTTTACTGCTTCATCAGGCAGAAATGAGAGCAGCGTCGTGCAGCAGAGACCTGCTCAACCTCCACTGTGCAACAAATACACCTGACTTTAACGTCAGTGACTCACAGCAGACCTCCTGCACACACTCATCATCTCAACCATTAAAACTTCAGGAACATCTTAACAAGTAAAGACGAACGACCAATCTGACCAATCAGCTTCTGTTTTATATCAAAGTAGACTGAAAACATGTCGGTCAACAACAAAACTCAGTTAAAGAGTTAAAGACCTGCAGGTGAACTAAACATGAACTACAGGCTGCAGCTCTCAGCAGGTTCTGGGTGCACGTCTACGTTTGTCGATCGGCTCGTCCTCACACACCTTGAGGACGAGGACGTACGGGTGTCCGTCTGGTCCCTCTCTGCTGCCGTTCACCGTGATGTGTTTGAGCCACTGGATGTGAGGCTGCGGGTCGCTGAACACGCGGCACACGAACGCCACGTCGCTGCCCACGACCGCGGTCTGGTTGGCCGGCAGACCCGCCTGCAGGATCGGTCTGTGAGGGGAACGTTCTGGAAGAGAAGGTTTAAGAAGGTCAGAGGTCACCTGCAGCACATTCGCTCACCACCTGAAAGGTGAGTCCACAGGAGGCCGGTCACATCTGGGAAACACCTCCTTTTCTCTCAGAGAACATCCACCTGAGTGCGTCTCTTTTCCTCCTGAGAGTAAATCTTAAAACACATATAAGTTTCTTTCCTGACGTTCAGGTGTCTCACACAGGTGTGTTTTCTTACCGACTACATCCAGCAGGTAGGTGTGTTTGAGGCTCCCGTACTCATTCTCCACCACACAGGTGTAGTTGCCTTTATCAGACGGAACCACTGACTCCATGATCAGAGTCCACATGTGGTCCCTGATCTGAAAAATTGAGGACAGAAAGAGAAGAGCGTGAATTAAAAACGAGCGTCTGACCTCCGTCGCTCCTCCTGACGGGTCAAAAACACACCTTGAACCCTCCGATCCTTTGGTCCTTCCTGAACTCTTTGCCGTTCTTGTACCAGCGCAGGGAGGGAACGGGGTTTCCCACCGCCTGGCATCGGAACTTTACGGTCCTGCTGGCAGGGACGGCGTGGAGCTGCTTCTCCATCTTCTCTGGCATCACCCACTGAGGCGCCGACGCTAACGAGATAAACACCATGATTAAGATGGTTTGTGTTTGCACTGATTTATGTTTTCCACACAGGAGAACAGAGAGAACAAAGGTTTGAAGCTTACTCTGGAGCTTTTCGTTGCTTGTTGACAGCTCATTGGACAGTTTATTTTCCTCTGAGGATGACTCATCGTCTTCTTCGTCTTCAGAGGATTTAACTCCGTCGGCTACAAAAGAAGTCAGATGTTGAAAAGCTGAAAACGGGACAGGCGGGTCTTCAGGCTTCTTACTGCGAGCCTCCAACAGACAATGAAGCCAGTGTGTGGATTAACCTCCGACCTCTGACCCCGGCTCTGTGAAAGGGTCACTGTGAGCGAGGATTAAGCCTTCCTACTCAACAGCCGGGCAGACAGGAGCTGTCGCCACAGCTCAGTTACTACACCCAACCACTTCCGAAACTTCAGAGACCTCCTCCCTATCTGCCCGGCCATTAACAGCACACGCACGCACGCACACATAAACACACACACACACACACACACACACACACACACACACACACACACACACACACACACTGGGACTGAACGGTGAGCGCTGCAGTGAGGAGGGGGCTGAAAAACTCTTCGTTCTTGGTGTTTCCTTTGAAGCTCTTGGACTGAGAGGAAGGTGCAGCTCTCCTCCTCCTGATGTCTGAAAATGATGAAACGATGCTGAAGCTCGTTTCATCACTAAAAATTGAAAGCAGGAAGAAACTTAACCCTTAATATTAACACGCGCTGTGAAAACGTGCCGCCAACACTCATGAAAAGGTGGATTCATGGCATACAGGGCTGAAACTAACCAATCACCTGCTGATCATTTCTTTCATTAACAGATTAATCCTGTCTCCTCTATAATGTCAGAAAATCATAAAATGTCCAGAATGGTTACAGAGCATGTTAGCACTGTCGCTGAGAGCATGTTAGCATGCTAGCGTTAGCATTCGGCCGCCTTACAGAGCTGCCAGCACGGCTGCGGGCTCGTTAGTGGATCATCTGTCCGAAGATGCTCTCAGCCAGAGGAACGGACTCAGTGTTCGAGGTATTGTGTCCCCTCCGAGCTGCCATAAGTCCTGTCTTTTGACACACGTGGTCACCGTAGTGCGTCTCTATGTTCCCTCCATTATTTCATGGCTAACGGCGCCCAGTTAGACGGACCCAGGAGGCTTGATCGCAGCACTGATCAGACTGCTCGTCGGGGGAAATGCACCTTTATGAGCCGCCACGTGTAACCAGCTGATGACGAATCCTCCCTCCTGTGACAAACACAAAAACTGGACTGTGTCTCCTGAAGCTGTGGTGAAGGTGAACAGGAGAAAGCCCGGACACGAGGCCAGCCCTCTGAGCGCTGCCGTGCTGAAAACACAGATTATGACAAACGTGCAGCTTCTGTTGAACACATCAAACGGTTTATAAAAAGATCAGGGCGCCTGGTGAGACAGGGCTGGGTCTCAGGGATGCTTTTTTACAGGCAGAGTCGACTTCATGGCACTTACGGGAACATTTAACTGGTTTTACCCTCGGTCTCAGAGACAGAGAGCGAGCGAGGGGGAGGCGGTTTGATCTCAGAACGAACCTTCATTTGAGAGAATCCGACTGAGCGAGGTGGGAAATTAGAAGCAGGCTTTGTTTATGGAAGAGGCTGAGCGGAGAGGCTGAACGTGATGTGAGCAAAACAAGAGTTTACGGGCTCAGAAACAACAGTATCACATAGACGAGCGCTCAGCTGGAGTCCAGATGGCTGGAACCAAAAAGACAAACACACGCTGAAGGTATACATACATGCATGTGCACACGGACAGACAGGCAGGAAGCAGTCTGAGTGCTTTCTGAAAGGGGCTTCTTGTGTTTCTGAGCCCGAGCGGCCGTAACACAGCAGACCGAGTGCATCTGTTCCTGAGTTACTGCGTCTGGACAGGATATACAGACCGTAACCAGCAGCCCGAGAGCCAAGCCTCGGCCACACCACCAACATCACTTCAACCAGATCCACATGCCTCAGAGCCAAAAACAGCCAAACCTGGAAAAAGTCACTTTCCCATTAAAGAAATTTGCTCATTGGAAAGTTTTATAAGCTCTTTTATAATTCAGAGTCTAAAACACCACGACCACAGCGGAGACATGAAAGAGGCCTCAAACAAAGGAGACGAGGAGGAAAAGCCCCAAACAACAGATTAAAAACGGCTCACAGCAGAGTCAGACTGCGGCTTCAGCACAGACAAAACGAGCCTCTTTCACACGTTCACCACGAACAGTCTTAACGAGCTGCAGCGCGTTAAAGCTGTTAGCTTAGCTGGTAGCTTCAGAGCCGAAGTGATCAAACGACCGATCGATGAGTCCAGACTCTAATGTGAAGATTTCCTGCTTTTCTTTATCATTTAGCTGAAGATCTTTCATATATTTAACACTAAATCAGTAACTTCTGGACTACCTGGGTGTACTTGTACTTTACTGGAGTATTTCCATTTAACCACTGGTGCTACAGCTGTGTACTTTCTATTTCTCATCCTATCCAATAGTTAATCACCTTTCACATTTAGACCTTACATAAAAACACACCAACTTATCTGAAAAACATAATAATGATTTATCGACCCAGTCACTTTTGAACATTTTTCATCATCATGACACCTTTTATCACCTTTAACTCACTGATTAAAACCAAACTCAACAGAAAAATGACCATGAATCAGCGTGATGACGACCTAAAATGACAGAAACCTTAATCTGTCTCATGTCCCATCGCTCGTCATGTCGTCGGTCTTCATAAAGTCTGTGGAGGACTGAAACATACAGATCAGATCTGATCTGATCTGATCTGATCTGCTCTGATCTGATCTGATCTGATCTGCTCTGATCTGATCTGCTCTGCTCTGATCTGATCTGATCTGCTCTGATCTGCTCTGATCTGATCTGATCTGATCTGATCTGATCTGCTCTGATCTGCTCTGCTCTGATCTGATCTGCTCTGCTCTGCTCTGCTCTGATCTGATCTGCTCTGATCTGATCTGATCTGATCTGATCTGATCTGATCTGCTCTGCTCTGATCTGATCTGCTCTGATCTGATCTGATCTGATCTGATCTGCTCTGCTCTGCTGGGGTAGAAGCAGGTAAGTGTGTGAAGGTGCTTTGCTTCAGTCTCATCTCGTCTCACGTAGCCTGGACTTTAAATCTCCTCAGCTCTCCTGGACAGACCGTCAGACATCTGTGAAGTATCTTACCTGCGTCTGTGTCCTCTGAGGCCGGTCTGGACTGAGCCCGAGGAAACGGGACCAGCAGAACCAGCAGGATGCAGGGCAGCAGCAGCTGGAAGCAGCGGGGGGGAGACATCGTGTCCTAACACATCAACACGCTGAGGCTTCCAGGCTGGGAACTCACTGCAGAGAGAGACAATAAAATCAGATTCACGAGAAGACGAGACGCTCGTTATCATCACTGTTTACTGCAAATCGTGTTTACTTTATGTTACTGAACAACACCCTGCAAACAGGCCGTCAGCTCCGAGCTCCCCTCACAGGCAGCCAAACTCATCCACAGAGGACCAATTCAACGATTACTCTGATTATTGATGAAACTGATCAGCGATTTTTTAAGTCTGCTGTGACTCTTTGTGTTTCTCCTGCTCAACAAATCACTTCCAGGTTAAAACAAACAAAAAGAAATGAGAATTTTCTGCATCGTTAGAAACATTTTTCTCTGTTTCTGACATTGTATGAACTAATGATTCATTGCTCAATCAGGAAAAAAGATCTATACATTAATCAATAATGCAAACAATCATCAGTTCCTCAACCTCAAGTATCTGAGTGTCCTTGAATGCACCGTCAAGCCTCTGCTCACTTTAACAGATGATAAAACAAGTGAAGGCAACAAGCTTCCGAGTCTCTGAGTCTCTGCACCTTCACGCTGGGATGAGGTGAACGAGCAGCAGTGGCTGCTGGGAAAACAGATGGTATTAAAACAAACAGAAGCAGCTTCATCATCTGCTCCTCTCCACACTTTCACAGCTGTTTCTCAGCGTAGGTGAAGACGTGATGATGTGAACCCATAAACCTTTGACACCCACAGCCCCCCCCCCCCCCCGGCTCACCTGTGACTACTAAATACCTGTCAAGTGTCAAACAAACAGTGTAGCAGTAAATCACAGACAGACAGATGTGCTCGCTGCAGACAGACACCATTTGCTGCATGTGTCACCATGAAGGTGTGAAACTCCTCTGGTAAACACATTAGCTCTGTATGGGAGCTGAGGAGGGACAAACACAGCCAGACCAACACTGGACACAAGAAGCAGCTCTGACAGAAGTTAGCTTCAGCCGGGTAAAGACACGAACACTGAGGACATCGACAGCAGGAGGACACTCATCATCTATGAGTCTCATTAACAAATGGACAGCGGCTGGCCGCCGTCACCGAGCCCTCAGCTCGTTCTCTTCGGGTCTGATGGCCGGGACACGACAGAGGACGAGCGCCGCCGCCCTCGTGGCTCCTAACACACCGAGGCGTCTCATTACCGCGTCTGTCCTTCAGCTTCATGCTGCAGACGAGCATAAGAGCAGAGCGCGTGCTGTGGTTCAGGGTGGTGTCCCCGAGGATGGTGAGCATGACAGCAGAGCGCGCGAGGTTGATCAAGACACACACACACACACACACACACACACACTTTTACACACTGACTCAAATGTAAAGATCTCATCAAAGACACTCTGGAGGATCCGGCGTCCTCCCTCCCTCCTGCACATCCAGCTAACACACACATCCAGCTAACACACACATCCAGCTAACACACACATCCAGCTAACACACACATCCAGCTAACACACTGCCAGCGGGCAGATTCAGATACACGCTGCAGCAAAATGGACGCTGCAGGACTTCAGAGACAGACTCAAAGCAGATTTCAGCTCATCACAGGTATAACAGAGCTGCTGTATGTGTCACATGTTAAAAGACAAGAAATGTCAACCTGCAGAGACGTGCAGGAGGTCATTTACAAAGAGTTTCTCTGCTCACTACACATCTCAGTCTGTGGCTGCAGCTAGTTTCATTAGAAATGAATCTGCCGTTTGTGTCCTTGATTAATCGGCTGTTCATCTGGTCTGTAAAAGGCCAGAAGAGTCAAAAATGCTCAGTGGGCCTTCTGTAAATCAGGGCTGGCCCTCCTCTCAGTCCAGAAGGAGGTGCTCATGCACCTGAAACTGTTCTCGACTTCTCAGCAGTTCAGTCAAGACAACAGTTGGCCAGCGTTAGCTAACAGCTAACAGCTAACCATGAGCTAACACAAAGTAAGAGACAAAAGTTTTATCACCATTACAGATCAATAATCTGTCACCCACACAGATCAATGCAGTCAGTGGACATCTGCACACGGCCTCCTGATGTGGACGATCTGTGGGAAGAGGAGAGAAGACAGGTGTGTCCTGGAGACACTAACGCACCTTATGAAGATCTGCCTGGAATGAGTCACATCTCCTCCAGAGGTGGTTTAAACCGTCAGTTTTCAGAAGGTCTTGAACGCCTCATGGATGCATTTACGCTTGATATCAACCTGATGCATGAACCAGTGTCTGTACACGGGCTCTTACTACACTGATCCCATCCTGAAAACACTTGAGAAGTCATCAGTCCTCTCTACGCTCTCTCTCCCCCTCAGCTTTCAGTAACGAGCCTCTGTCACTTTCCTCCACCCTCTGTGCTGAAGCCTTCACCTACACACCAGATTCTGCAGCAGGCTGGCAGCTCTGAATACTTGTCATACTAACACACCAACTGCTGATCCACCGCCCGTCCACCCGAGCTGGAAAACAACACACAGCACAGACGGAGCCAAACAGGAGGAGGCCGTGCTGATCTGGAGGCAGAAGGGGGTTTATTTAAAGGAACATGGAGGACAAAGAAGAAGGAGTCACGGGGGAAAGTGAAGGGGTGACGGAGGAGAAGTCCGGCCTGATGCGAATAAGAATTAATGAATGTTAGACGCAGAGGACGGGTCACAGGTTTGGAGGCGTGAGCACGGCAGGACGCCACGCTTTGGGACCGCTGAGTGGAAAAGTGAGTCAGACTCCTCGTGCCCACGCCACATATTTCAGCCTGACATCACGAACGGAGACCATTTAACGGCCCGCAGACAGATTACCATCAGATCACCGTAACCAAGCGCCGTGAACGCCTCATTACCCACAGAGCTGCTGGGAAAAGACGGCGCGGCGTAAATGAAGCACACACTGAGCCAGAAATACTCAACTTACGAGCAAATACTGCATCTACGTCACCTGAAGGGTACTGACGGTGATGGAAGAAGTATTCTGATCATTTAGTTAGAAAAAGAAGCAACAGTACACTGTAAACACAGTAAAAGTACTGCATTCAAAAAGTAAAAGTACAAAGTCAGTATAAGCAAAATACACTTGAAGTGACACCCTAAAATACTGGATTACTGTCACTGATGTGTGAGCAGCTTTTTGCTGATGCAGATGGTCGAGGCGGAGAATTCAATTATACTTCAAGTCTTTTAAATACTGCCTGTTCATTTGTACCATGATTCAAACATGATGCCTTGATCAAAGCTTTTGTGGGAGAAAGCTTCAGATAAAAAGTGACCACTCTAATAAATGTAGTGGTATAAAGTAGCATAAGTACAAATACCTCAAATTTGCAGTATTGACACTTTTCCCACTGCTGGTGAGTACTGACTGTACAAACAGCTTTTTTACACAAACATGTGATCAGCTCGTACAGTTTCATCTACAGACAAAAATTCCCACGACAGTACATAAAAAAGTAGTAGTAGTAGCTCCACCCTGACAAACTACAAAGTACTACAAATGTAATGGAGTACAAGATAAAATACACAAGACACTTTCTCCTTGTGTACCTTTTACTTTTGACACTTAAAGTGCAGTTTTGGTAATAAAACCCCTGAAGTACTTCAACAGTGTGTACTTTTCTCCAAAACAACACTCTCAATGCAGGACTTATACTTGTAATGGAGTATTTTTATAGTGTTTGTGGATACTTTTACCTAAGAAAACACCGCTCTGAGCAGGTTATTGTTCCAGTCACTGGTCACTAGTTACTGCTAACTAGCTAAAACAGTAGCATGCTAATAAAGTTGAAATAATAAACAAAATACTTTGTAAAAGTACATGTAACGCTCACACGAGACGTTTTACTGCGTTTTAAACTTTATTTTTGGTACATTTTGGAAACACTAAGTGTGTACTTTTACCCAAAAAACGCTTCCAACTGTTTCTTGTAATGAAGTATTTCTACGTGATTTTTTCTGTTACTTAGCTTAACTTTAGCTAACTTAGCTACTTCTGAAAACTCCTTCTACTGGAAAAAACAAACAAACTGTCCATAAACAGACAGCTTTAATACACGTTAGTACTGCACAGAAAACACACACACGCTGGAGAAAAGCAGCTCAGGAATATAAAGTTTGAAGAGCAGAGAAGGTGAGTTTTGAGGTAAATCAGTGTCGCAACGTTACCTGCAGCCGAGCGTCCACCGTTAGCTGCTGTATCCGGGGGACGTTCGTTAGCTTGACCGCGTTAGCCGCCGGATTGATCCGGACTGAAAACACACTCAACACAACTTTTCTGCGTGGAATTCAGAAACCAGACGAAGCTCCGGACGAAACCAGACGAGTCGCTTTCATATTAATGTTTTCTTAAAGACTCGCAAACGCGTGTGTCGCCTGAACGCATCCCAGCCAGCGGAGCGCGGAGCCCGGCGGTGTTACTCCAAACGAGCCCTTCGCTCCTGGACGGAGAAACGTGGGAAAGGAGCAGCTCATTGACGCTTTGTGTGGACACACACACACACACACACACACACACACACACACACACACACACACGGAGGAGGAGGAGAAACGCCTCCGAGGGGAGTCTCCTCCTGCTCACTGCCCCCCGCCTCCGCCCCGCTCCATTAACACCCCTGAGCCCGATTCATTGACTCCAGTCACCGAGTGTTGCAATCCGGCTTCGGGCCCGGACCTCCTCCAGGAGCCCTGCGGGGTGCGTGCGCGTGTGTGTCTGTGTGTAGGTTTGTGTGCGTGCGTGCGTGTGCGCGCACCTCTTTGTCTTGCAGGAGCAGGAAGGGAAAAGATTTCCTCTCCTTTAAATTCCTGCAGTCCAAAGTCTGAAGAGCTTAACTATTGACTTGTTTTCATTTGGTCACTGGTTTGGTTAGAGATTAAGAAGTACTCACATCCTGTACTTAAGTAAAAGTACTAATACCACTCTGTAAAAACCACTGAGGAGGAGTAATACCTACTGTGACGACCAGATGTAGCTGTTATGTCACTACTAATAAGAGCCAGAAACTGTGTTTATACACCTGAAGAAATGTTAAGATGCTTCAGCGCTGCGCTGTTAGAGAGAATGAAGTGTTGCAATTCAGTACAATTTTGAGGTACTTGTACTTTACCTGAGTATTTCAGTTATATACCACTTTATTCTTCTGCTCCCTCAGAGGGAATCATGGTACTTTCTACTTCAGGGCGTCTGGGCGACAGCTTTAGCTCCGTGTTACTCTGCAGGTTCACATTTCACAAACACAACACACACATACTTCAGGAAAAGTACTAATACCACTGAAATCGTTTAAAAAAATGGAAAATAGTCAAATACAGCAAAAGTAGCTGAAAGTTGTACTTCAGTAAAAGCACAGAAGAGAAATCAGTGACCTGAAAACCAGGCAGGAGGAACGACGGGAGAAAGTTTCTGAACGTCTCTGTCTCACTTTCCTGTGATCGTAATCAGCTGTTTAGACGAACCCTGGTTACATCACCACCCAGCACACACACACACACACACACACACACACACACACACACACACACACAGATGGACTGCATTGTGAATTCATGGGCAGATTGGCATAATGTGTGTTTGAGAGTGTCAGGCTGTGGACAAAGGATGGGAGTGTTTCTGTCTGGGTGTGCTGTGAGCTGAGGGCCCACACAGAGGACGTTTTGTCTGATTCTTTGGACCAAACGGACGCTTCTGCATCGCTGCGCTCTCCGTTAGCTCCGTGCTGATGTTCAGTACGTTTACAAAGACTGCAGCTTCACAACATCTGACACTCACACAAACATGACGCGAGTCAGACTCAGAGAGGCAAATCTGAACAATTCGACTTCACCAGGAGCAGCAGAGGGATGTAAGGAAGTACATTTACTCAAGTACTGGGTTAAAGTACACGTTTGAGATACTTCACTTGAGTATTTACACCTGATGCTGCTTTATTCTTGTGCTCCACAACATCTCAGAAGCAGAAGTTTTACTCCATTACATTCATCTGTCAGCTTTAGTTACTCTTCAGATTCCCTCCTGTCCAGTGAAAAGCTCGTATCTCCAGATGTGTTGATGTTGAATGTTTGTGCTGAACTGAAGGATGAAGAGTTCCTTCATGTCTTCTTCAGCTCAATAAACTCTTTAAAAAGCCTCTTGGATCAGCTGAAAATCATCGTCAAAAAGCTGAAAACAGCCTGTTTTTCTGAGCTCGTCAGACTTTTTGGAGATACGTGGTTCTCACAGGACGGCCACATCTACAGCAGTAAAATGAATGAACACATGAATGCAGCAGGAACATGAATCCACAGACAGCAGAGGGAAACACTCTGACAGGAACACTTTACTCATACAGGAGTACTTTCACTTTAAGTACTTTGAGTACAGTAAAGGGTCTGAATACTTCTTCTGCTGCTGTCCAAGAACCTTTGGAGTTAAACAGGAACTTTACCTGAGGTTCAACCAGAGCCAGCAGCTAAATGTAGTTCCTGTGCCATCACTCCAGTAGCCATAGCAGTACTTGTACTACTCTGAGGGCAGTACAAGTACTTTCTGATGGTTCAGTAACTACCACGGTGGAGTTGCTGAGTGTTTCTGATTGGTCAAACAGAGAATTGCAGCTTGTGTACAGCTTCGTTCAAGAGAAGGAGGACTTCAGTATCAGTCAGCAGATCATCTCCAGCTGAAGCTTCATCCACCCAAACATCAGAGCGGCTCCACGCGGAGTCTATAAATGTAAACTGATGACAGTTCAACTATTACACCAAACTGAATGTTTGACCATGTGTGCAAGAGAAACGCTTGTTTCAGGATCAAGACTGAAGTCATGGAAAAGCTGAAGCATTGATGAGGAGTGAGTACATGTTTCTGCTAACGCGCCCGCTGGACGCTGATGTTTCTCCTGAAGGTGGAGGTTTTGGCCTGATGGTGGTGCTAGATGAAAGGTCAGAGGGTCAATCTGGTCGTTAGCCGATGAGACAGACTCGCTCAGACCGTCGAGCCGATCAGTTTGTAGTTTTTGGGTCTGCTGTCAGTCAGCTGGACCTGAAGCTCATCAGTGAAAACGTTCGTCAGCGGTTCGTCCGTCTGCGGTGGGCTTTGGAACAATGCCGCAGATGAAAATATTCTGTTGTTTAGAGAAGAAGAGAGAGTTTGGGAAGCCGTGGATTACATCAGTATCACAGGGATTTAAAGCTAAATCAATATTTTCACTGGACCTGTCGTTAATGCTCGAGGACGTTATTAAAACACTCTGCGGTGAAACTCTGGAGGATAAAAATGTGCCTCTGTCCACAAGCCCGAGGATGTGGGTTTGATTCCTGTTGAATGTGGCTTATAAAGCATCGCTGTGTGTGTGTGTGTGTGTGTGTGTGTGTGTGTGTGTTTTATTCTCATGGTTACAGTAGTTTGCAGTTTTAGAGGTCTTGCTGTCATTTTCTGCACCTGTTATAGATGAAATACAACGCAGGAAGAGACAGAAACCACTGTTCAACTTCTGACTGCTCGTTAATGAAGAACGTCTCCATCTGGGACGACGGAGGCACAAGACAACAGCTGATGTGCACAAAGATCCAGAGATATAAAGTGTTTCTGCTCAGTCTCTGACTTCAGGTGGATGAATTCGTCCTTTTCACACTGATGGAGCCAAAACTCAGAAAGTACAGCAGTACTATCAGCTTCATGCAGTAAAAGTACAGCAGTACTATCAGCTTCATGCAGTAAAAGTACAGCAGTACTATCAGCTTCATGCAGTAAAAGTACAGCAGTACTATCAGCTTCATGCAGTAAAAGTACAGCAGTACTATCAGCTTCATGCAGTAAAAGTACAGTCTGTGCAGTAAAACGTCTCCTGTATCTTTCTTCTGTGCAGTCACACCTTAGATGACATCTTATGAACTGTTGTGGTTTAACACGTTTAAAGTCTCGTTAGAAAACCAGAATTTAACCTTTGTTCATGTTATGTAAAGAAGCACAACATGAAGAGAGACATCGTCCTTTGAGCTCCACATTTTGTCTGAATTATGGAGCAAATGTCCTCTGAGACAGGAGGGAATGCTCTTTGCACCACAGTGTACAAACTGCCTCTGTGTGGTTCACGTACCTCACATGTAACATTGAGGGACTGCAGCTCCAGGCTGAGCAGCTCATGTATATATAGAGCTGTGAGACGGAGCGAGCACAGAAAGTACACACAGTAAACTACAATTTCAGCATATTGTTCTGTGGGCAGCTGTGAATGCTGGTATTGTCTGCTTATCGGTGTGTGTGTGTGTGTGTGTGTGTGTGAGCTCAGCACACTGCGACTGAAGAAAACATAAGAGACAAAACAAATGAAGAAAACATCTTCACCGATTCAACATGTGCAGTTTTTAGAAAGAAGACATGAGGAAACACAAGCGAGCACAGGACGGAGGACAATGGAAACTGTTTCTGGGGGACACTAAAACGTGACGGACACAGCTGCACAGGCTGGCTGCTGTTTTGGTTTGTGTCTCAGTAACTTACTGAAGTCTTTCTGTCAGTTTTCCAGTTTCTTAAGTTAAGAAGTTGAAGAGATGGAAATGCTGCTGTCAGAGGTTACAGGACGTGTATCTGAAAGTCCAGTTCGTGGGTCCAGTAAGACCTCAGCCGCCTCCCAGTCCACTGACGTCCACAGTGAGACAGGAGGGGATGATCTGAACTGTCTGACGGTCACCTGGTGGAACGTCTCAGACTTTAAGTCTTTGGGTGGAGGTGTTTCTTCTTCTTCACCAGCGTGTGGTGGAGACGCTCTTCACGACGCTAACCAACATGGACGTCCTTCTCCAATCACCGAGCCGAGCGTCCCAGCTAGCTTGTTAGCCCGTCTCTCGGCACACGGCAGCGTCGCAGACAGCGCTGGCCTCCACGGACTGGAAGAACATCTGCAGGAGGTGGAGCTGGTTCTGGTTCTTCCTGTGGACCTTCTGCCTTCCCAGTCCATTAAGAACCAGTCATACAGATGCACTGAGGGGTTCAGAGTGAACCACCTCGACATCCGTCCCCTGGATGGATTGAGGCGTCAGAGGAGCTTCAGTCCTGCAAAGTCCACGATCAGCTCCTTTGTCTTGTTCAGTCTGCACCACCCAACAACGTCCTCCACCTGTGCATCCTCCTCCTGCTTACTGGCTGATTATCTACTGACTGATGTCAGTTTCCTCAGCTTCTACCTGTGCACAGCGTACACTGGATGAGTGTGAGGCTCTGATCCGTCCTCCAGCCGTCTCCCAGCTGAGGACAGTCATACTCTGTCATTATTTTGGACATTCCCTGTGAGAGCATTGAGCAGATGTCTCTGTGAGTCGGTGAACCACAGCAGCAGCCCCAGCCCCAGCCCAGCGCTAACTACTGACCCTGCTAAACCACACGGTCAGACCAGTCTGGACCCACCCAGACCTGGAGCCAGAGCCAAACCCCAGACTCTGGACAGAGCAGAGCAGAGCAGAGCAGAGCCAGGAGGTGCCAGAGCAAGAAAAAGCACATTCCAAGTCACCAAACTCGGCCTCAAGACTTTTCCTGACTTTTACAGGCAAACCAATGAGGATTATTTTATAGCACTTTGAAAGAGAGGTTACAGAAGGCTTTACAGGAAGGAGAGAAGAGGAGGAAACCAGGAAAACAAGGACAAACCAAGCTCACAACCCACCGAGTCAGAGCGATAAATCAAGACAAAGACAAAGAAAACAAATGAGTTTCAAGACGCAAACATGAAGAAGCTCCATCAGCTGCAGCTTCCTGAAGACCTGAAGCTCCGCCCAGAGGTCAGAGGACCACAGCGCCTCAGACACAAAGACCGGCCAGTCCCACCTGAGCAGTCTGCCGGTCCAGAACGATCCAGAACGATCCAGAACCACAGGAAGGACTGACATGAAGTCTGGCACAGACGTTCATGTTCCCCATCCTGGTCACTTCGGTCGTCGTCTGACTTTCCTTCTAGCTCCACCATGAGCTTGACATTTGTGGTTTCAAGTGAAATACCTCAACGAGCCAGAAAAACCTCGTCAGACCTCGGGTCCTGGATCCACAGCGATCCTGGTTGTAGGGCAAAAACCACAACGTGCACTGAAACCTGAAGTCATGGAAAACAGTAAAATCACTGTTTAACCGATGTTTGGAGGACAGATATGGACGTGTTGGTGTTCAATCCTTCTTTTTGAATTTCTTTTTTTACATTAAGTACATTTTATGAAGACATTTCACAGTGTCTGTTTGAAATGTTCCTTAAGGACGAACTGAAGCACAGATTTCTCATGGAGCTCAGAGTTTAGGCTGGAAGTGGATTTAACATTTAGGTCAAGTGGACCAGCTGAAGCTGAGTCTTTATACAGAGCAGCGTCTGAGCCAATGAAAAGAGTTTGTGTTGGATCTGCTCCTGATCCCGTTTATCTCTCTGCCTCAGTCACTCTCAGAAAGTCCGTCGTGTTTGGGGTTTTTCCAGGTCCACTTCAGCTGTGGAAAGCCCAGAAACCATTTATGCAAATTGGAGTTGAAGTGACCTCGAAGGCTGAGCCACATCTGAGCCGCCCCGAGCAGCTCCCATCCCTCACGTCCTGCCTGTATCTTTGTCACTGTTGCGTGCTGCTAAACATCCTGAAGCCTCTCTGAGGTTCGGCAAAGAAAGAGTGTAATTTAGTGGAGATGTTCGGCCCCTGTGAGCTGCGCTCTAATGACAGAGTCTGGGCTCAGGGCTGGGCAATATGATAATGCACTGTAATGCTGCATGTGTGTATTTACAGAGCTGCTTTAAATCAAGTGAAGAGTTTTCTACCCTTCAGTGTGATAACGTCCTGTGTGGTCTTTTTCTGCAAACGCCTGTAATCCACTCTGAAACGTGCACACACGCACGCACACACACACACACACACACACACACACACACACACACACACACACACACACACGGTTGTGTGTGCGGTTCCTTCGAGGAGTTTGGATGAGCGCATCCCCTGAGGTCATCGAGGCTGCAGGGAGATTGTTGTGGAGCTGGTTGGAGGTTTGGTGGTTCCTGGGTGGGACAAAGACTCCATCTAAACGTTTCCATCCCGAATGCTTCTGTCACAGCCTGAGCTGGACGACACACACACATCTTTGACTTACTGTGGGTGCAAGTACACAAGTGTTATCAGCTTCGTGTGCTTAAAGCAGTGAAAGCACTGGTCGTGTCATGTGACTCTATTAGATTGTTAAAGCAGCATGTTACTGCTGGAGCTGCTGCAGGTGGAGCTGCTTTAAATACTTCATGTACTGTGAGCGAGTTTAGGCCTGAGCTTCCAAACTTTAGCTCTTTTCTCTTTTCCTGAGACAATTTGACCTTTTTGGGCCACGAACTGTTATTTAAATGAAAATCTCTGAGCAGCTTAGAGGGGAAATGTCTGTTTGGTGGAGCAGCTGATCACTCAGATACATGAGAAATGACAAGAGGCCACAGCTTCTCAGTGTGTGCGTGAGCACTTGATTACTTTCCACCACTGCTGCCAGCAGCTAACGAGGCCCTATCAGCACATCATCTCTGAGCGCTGACTGATCTTCACCCGTAACGCAGCTGCTGAGTGGACGATAACCCCGACAGTCGCTTTAAACGCACTGATGTGGACTAATTCCTGGAGGTTCAGGTCGTTCAGAGACATTTTGCAGCAGTAGGCAGAAAGTGTGTGAAGTCAGTGTCAGTGCAGATCTTCAGAAGTCACACACACACACACACACACACACACACACACACACACACACACACACACACACACACACACACGCAGCCTCCTCCCTCCATAAAAGAAAACGAGAGAGTTTGAGACAGAAACACCACAGACTCAGGAATGTGGAGTTTACATGGGCAGCTTTATTTGGCCTGAAGAAAATGTTTCCTCATTGAGCTCAGAAAGCCACATCCCACACACACACACACACACACACACACACAGCCATATGCATCCACACCCACCCACATAAAGAATATAGCTGTAAAAACACCCACACACAAAGTAAATGTCCAAAACAAAGTCCCATCTGTTATTAACATTTAATATTTTCTTCTTCGTTGGTTGTTCACCGCAGCACAGTGCAGCCAGCTTTCTGCTGAGCATCTGCAGGTATTCAGTCAAGCAAACTAAACAGAACTCATCAGTTTCAGCTGCAGAAAAGCTGCCTCACATGAAGGCAGGCTGACTGGATTTATGATGGTGGATATATGACACTGTCACCGCAAATCACGCTACTGTCAGCCCGTGATGAGGTGACGGCGAGGCCTGGCCGGCGGAGGCGATGCTGATAAATGACCAAGCTGCACATTAGCTGGTGTGAAATAAATTGCGAGCATGCAGCGTGCAAAGAGGCGCAGCAGTGACACAGTATCACTGCATCATACATGTGGAGCTCCAGAAAAATCCTACATTTCCCATAATGCAACGAATTCCCACAGCTGTCAAACTCCATCTTACCACTTTCTCCAGACCATCGGCATCACTGACAGCATCCCAGACAGCCGCTCATCAGGAGATCCAGATCACAGAGGTCATTATCACCTGGTAGCTGAAGTGCAGGTGAGATCAAGCCAGTCAGTAAGCTGCAGGTTGTACGATGCAGCTTCAATAAAGTGAGTTGGTGCTTTAGTTCCCTCACATACAACAAAAATGAAAAGACATGAAGAGAAATGTACTCGACACATTCAGGCTTCCCAGAGGATGAACCACTTCCTTTTCAGACACTCTATGAACTTTCCTCACCGCCACTCGTGGACCTCAGCAGTGTCTGTGGCAGCCTTCGCTCTGCGGAGCCTCTAGTGGCAGCTAGCAGGCTTCAAGGAGGTGGATTCTCTTCCAATAATAACATTAACTGCTCGTATTAATAAAGCAGACAGCATTAGGGACGATGGTTCCAGTGATGTCAGTGGAACAGATGTGACCATTTGTTCATATGAGCTCATATCTGAGTAGGCTGCTGTCATTACAGCACCAGGACAGACATGAGGACGGAGGGTAGAGTTACACAGCTGACATTAGTGTCACTTTAGCTTGTTTTTGGGTCAATTAGCGCTTACAGAGTGGGAGAGATGACAGATGAGCTCATGGTCTGCTTGAAGGCCTGGACGGGGACATATTTCCCACGCAGGACCATAGCAACGTGTCCTAATGTTTTGCTTCGTGATAACATCTGTCTGAGGAAGCGTTTGGTGTCCAGCTGCTGCCACTCCAGTCCTCTCACACTGTCCTCTATATGATAACACTGAATCAACGCTGGCGTTCCACAGGGATCAATACTCGGAACACTTTTGATCTGTGTGTACATGTTTGGTCACATCTTCAAAGAAGACGACATAACTTATACATTTTATTAAACAAATCTTTCTTGTGAAACTAAAGAACTCCTTCTCAGACGTCCATTACTGGACCTGTAAAAACAAACAGCCATGTCCATGTTTCATGGTCCATATTTCCGTTTTCATTCAACGCTGTGAGCCATAAATCAATTCCATCCACGTCCACTGTGAAGTTAGTCAGGTAAGTGAAAAACGTTCATTCATTTGGTTTTTTTGCTGTCGTAGTCACGTTGCGGTGTGCTTGTGGCCGCTCTTCCTCCTTCCTGTGCTAATGCAGGCTTCCTGTATTTAGCAAGTGTCCTCTTTGCAACTTCTCCTGACGCCAAACTTAATAACTTCACAGCAAGTCTGGAACAAAACTGCAGACGAGCTGGCAACCAACACATAAAGACCATTTCCACCGACTGGCACAGATTCAGCGTCTGACAGTCAGGACGGAGCATAAACCTGACGACAGTAAATACAACAGACAGCACACTGAACCACCGGTCCGTAAACACTCTGCCGGTAAACAAACATGGACGCCAACCAGCAGCTTGAACTGTTTACATGCAGCCACATTTGTGTTGAAAAAGCCAAAAGGAAGAAGTTTGGTCGTGTAGGACTGTAGAGTCGGCAGAGGGAAGACCGAAGCTAACTTCAGATTCGACTCTTTACAGACTGATCCAGTCTGGAACAGACCCGGTCCAGCCTGGTCCCCTCAGCCTGAGATACAGTCCTGAACCTTTAGCCAAAGGTTTGTTGGCATTTTTGATCCAGTGCGTATTTTTCTGGTTTGAAGCTTCCTACAGAAAGACCCTCTACGACAGCCCTCTGCAAACACCACGTCTGAAAGCAAACTGTGTTTCTGACCAAACTGTAATGAGCAGACTCAGCCTGTAAGGTGTGCAGAGGCCGCTTCAACATAAACACCTCCAGCCCACAGGCATGCATCTTCATCCTTCTTTTGAGCCGAGGAGCCGGTATATTCTGTCCAAACACCGAGTGAAGCAACGCAGTTTGTGCCCGTCGGGCTCAGAAATACGCCCACCAGTTTCCTCTAACACACAGTGAGTAAAGCACGGGGGAGTGGTGTGTTTGGCAGCTGTCAGGATGGTTTATACCAGCCAGGCCACCACACAGCTGATGTTGGTTAAATGAGAAACCGCGACATGATGGAGATCCAAGCTGCAAAATGTGACATCAGTGGAGATTTTGGACGAGGCAGCGCTGATGAGCAAAAACCTGCCGCTGATATTTGAACGTAAAGAGTGACAGCGGGCTGGAAACCGTGTCTTCAGAGCCAGCACGACGTCTGAGGGCCTCCACGCAAACCTGCTGGGACGGATTCTTTTTGGCCTCTTGTTTGTTGCAGAAATAAGCGTGAACTCAGCAGTTTGCAGTCGTGTCTGAAGGTGATAATATCTCAGTTTGTGTGACCTGAAGTCGATGAACGCAGCTTTGAAGACAGGAACTCTACGAGCGCTCCTGACGTGACACAGCTTCAGATGACCGGCGCTGCTGGGCGGCTGTGGTTTCCAGATGTGAATCGAACTATGATTGGACCAGTTGTCTCTCAACCTCAAACCACCAATCAAGACCCTCCACCCACAGCCTCATTTCCCCACGTAAACACACCACCACACTGTGCTGGAACGCTGGGCTGAAGGACAACAGACTGAGCCGGGCGGAGGGAACGCAGCTCCATCAGGCTCCTCCAGCTTGTTGATCTCCGGGTCTTTTTTTGGGGGCACCACCTGTTTACAGCTGTGGTTTATTTATGTACACATACATTCTGGCTGGAGTGTAAACACAGGAACACGTAGACTGCAGCCAAATCAGCGTATGTAAGAGCTGCAAACACGCTGGAGGGCTGGGGTCAGGGTCCGGATCTGGAGGTTTGGCCTGAAGCCCGTCGTGGTGTTTTCAATCAACACCACAGAGAAAAGTGCAGGAAGTCAAAGGATCAGTCTGACGAAGGCTAACAGCTAGCTGCTAACAGTTCAGTGTGAAGATCTATGTGGATTCATCCGCCGCTGAAAACAGTCCCATCAGAGGTTCTATTTCCTCCCATTTGTCTGTTTGAGGAAACTAAACTGAATCTTTTTTAACATGAAACTTTATATTTCTGAGTCACTTCTAGGATTGACTTTTACTCCAATCACAAACAGGTTCCTGTTGGGATGAAGCGCTCGCTCTTAAATCTACACGTCAGCCAATCAGACACTGAGACAACACTGCCCTCTGCTGGGGCATCAAGGTGTGACACCCAGCAGCTGCAGAGAGGCCAACCTTAAGTCTCCTCCAGATGTTTTCCAAATGTCCGATTTATCAACATCAAATCTGGTACACGTGCACAATAAAATGTAAAACAGCAAAGAAGAGACGGTTTGAAGACAAACATTTATTAAAGAGTCAAATAACCTGGACGCAGCAGGACAGACGTTCAGGTGTAGCACCTCAGTGGTTTCACATTTCACACCAGGTAACAGGTAACGATGCAGGTGAGGACACATTCACACAGCATCGCTCAGCAGGACGTGACAGCTACCAAAATATACAGTTTCCTGTCAGACGTGACGTAGAAAACAGCAGTTTAACGAGCAGAAGAGTCGCCGTTTAGACCAGAAACACAAGATTTTCACTCGTTTCAACGTTTTAATCCTAGTTTTACAAGTTTCTCATCCATGGAAATCTGTTTCCATGTTCAACGAGTTTCACTTTAATCTTCATCACAGAATAATTCAGACAACGAGCAGGACGAAGGCCATTCAGCACCTGTCAGAGGTAACGTGAAGGGGCGGAGTTTGTTCACCTGATCCCACGCAGACTGAACATTTTACAGGAAGTCATTTCACACTCGATCATCCAGTGAGGAGGACCGATCGATTTCTTTGAATTAAACGTTTTCGGTGTTTGAAACGACTTTTAAACTGAAGGCTTGTGAAGATCATGGACTCACGTTAAAGGCAGATTATTTCAGAAACAGTCCTGAACTACATTCAAAGGCCCGACGATAACGTCCTGCTGAACACACAGACATTTCTGCTCATTTCACACACACACACACACACACACACGTTAAAATAAGCGAAAAACGAAAAGAAATGTCGACACTGTTGGCGTTTGGTTCAGAGCAAAAGACAAAGTCATTCATTGGTCGTCAAGAGAGGCAGACGTGTGCGCTGACACACGTGTGTTTCACCAATAGAAGCCAGATTTAGAAACGTGTGCGTGTGCGTGTGTGTGTGTGTGTGAGTGTGTGTGTGTGCGTGTGTGAGGAAGTTACGATGTTCACAAACGTTCCAGACAAATTCATTTTCAGTCTGAATTCTCCCTGAAACCCTCGGAAATTCTGCCTCGTGTGCACATAAACATGTCTGAAGACATCAATCCATAAACATGTGTTGCATTCAGGTGCTGCTGGGAAATTTTCCCTCAAAATTCAAAAATGTCTAATATTCAAAGTGTAAAGGTTTGTTCACATTCAAACAGTCTGTTAGCATCAGAGTGCTCCAGTGGTCCACTGCAGCCGAATCGATCCATAAACTAATCAATGAAAACCGAGGAGGACACAAACAATCAAAGTAAGCTGATGGGATCATTGTGACTCTGAAGCGTCTCAGAGGACGTTTATATTCACAGGAAGCATCGATTCATGAGCAGGAAGTCAGAAATATGTCTGTGGAGTTTAGAGGCGAAACACAGAGGTTTGTGTTTGCTGACAGGAAGAAACACACGTGTGTCACCGACTGGAGCTCCTCTCCAGCGGAGGGTAAGTGTGATTTAAAGCACCGGATGTCACACGTGAGTGTTGATTACCGCACACTCTGAGACATGTGCAGCGGAGTCAGCATCTCCTCAAAGATGGCGCCCTTCACGTTGGAGCCCCTCAGGTTCGCCTCCTGAAGGTCACACCCTGATAGGTCACAGTTCTGGGAAAAACACGCCACAACTGAATGCACCGCAGACTCAAAGGTGGAGGTTTGAGTGGATTGTTGATGTACAGAGAGTGTGTGCGTGTATGTGTGTGTGTGTGTGTCTCACCTCCAGGTCGGTCCCGGCCAGCGTGGCTCCTCTCAGGTTGCAGTTCTTCAGTTTGGCGTTTTTCAGTGTGGCCACTCTCAGGTTGATCCCCGTCATCTGACTTCCCTCCATGTCCACCCCCTTCAGGTTAGCCCCTGTGCACGCACGCACACACACACACACACACACACACACACACACACAGAGGTATGAGCTCAAGACAAGCCCCACCTGCTCAGGTCTGTCTGAGGAACGCATGTGATTGGCTAATTCACCCTCCAGATTGGCTTTGATTCCAGCAGGGTCTTCGAAGTTGCAGCCTCTCAGTGAAGCTCCTTCAGCGTTGGTGCACAGCATCTTCACACCCTGCAGGTTGGCTGCCTGGGATGGACACACACACACACACACACACACACAAACAAACACACACACAGCATGAACGTCTCAGACCGAGTGTCTCTGCTCAGAGGCGTCACCTGCAGGCGGCACTCACGTCCAGACAGGCCATGGACAGGTCTGCCCTCTCCAGGTTAGCCCCGCTCAGGTTAGCGTGGGTCAGGTTGGCTCCTCTCAGGTTCGCCATCTTGAAGTTGATGTAGCGCAGATCCAGACGAGACAGATCTGCACAGTTAAAGTTCAGACCCTGGCGGACAAACGCACAGCGTTCATGTTTCCTGCAGCGTTTCCAGTGAGAAGCTGTCGCACACTGAGCTGAGTGATCAGTCTACCTGGCAGCGCAGCTCGGACTTGGTCGTCGTGGCCAACAGGAATCTGATAAACTCCTTGCGGGTCAGAGGGGAGTGGTCATCAGGAGGCTGAGTGGACTGAACCGGACAAACACACGAGGAGGTCAAACCACTGAAAACACACGTCAGACTGCAGACACACACACACACACACACACACACACACACACACACACACACACCTTTATAAGGGTCTCCAGCTGCTCCGCCAGCTGTTCAATGCCGAAGAAGCGAGCCTCTTCCAGCACACCTGCAGAGGACAGACTGTCGGTTAGAGAACGCCATCACCTGCGACCTGTTTAAGAGTGTGTCTGTCCTACCCAGAGGGTTGATGCCTTCGTTGATGATCAGCTGTCCGTGTCTCAGGTAATTCAGGATGGGCTCAAAGTAGTCCGGACTGCGATCTATCAGGTAGGCGCCCTGAGAGTCCTGCTTGTTCCCCCAAACATCTGGATGAGAGAAGAACCAGCAGATATGAAACACAACCGCAGGGTCGACACCGTGGGATCGACACCGTCGGGTCGACGGCGCGAGGTCGACACCGCAGGGTCAACACCGTGGGATCAACGCCATGAGGTCGACACCGCGAGGTCAGACAAAGACATCAACCACCTTGAAGGTGAGACGAGTCAGACGAGCGACCTCACCTTTCTCTCTGAACATGTGGGCCAGCATGCTCTCAGGCTCTTTACTGACCAGGGTGCTCCTGAGGAAACACACACACACACACACACACACACACACACACACACACCTGTTTACAACAAAACCATCTAGGAAGACAACGACCCTCGTAAACCTGAATGGACGAATGCAGGACAGTCGTATTTACCTGGTGGTCGTGAAGCAGCGTCCGCCGACGTTCAGCGTCAGCCAATCAGTGTGAGTCTGTTCTCTTTCGGGGCCAATGAGGTCTTCCTGAGGGTCTACACACACATTAATGTTAGTAACAGGTGGAGGATCATGGAAGCTGAGCGACAGCGAGCAGGTTGAAACGCTCTGACTGATTAACACCAAAGAAAACAGAGTTTAAAACAGAGTTTAAACCTGAACAAACTTGTTTTCTGACCTGAACCTGAACACAACAAACATCTCGACTTCTCACCTTCAAACGAATCTCCCTCTGAAACGTAGAGCACATCATCATCTCTGCAGGCACAGACACACACAGTGTTTAATAACAACAAACGGAATATATGCTCACATAACGCCACAGTTTACCTGGTTTAAAGCTCACCTGATCAACGCGATGTCATCGATGAGGCCGCCGTTCCCATTATAAACACTAGAGGCTCTTATTCCCAGTTTAGAACTGGCCACAGACAGTAGATCCTCCAGGGAGCCGTACACGGCCACCACCTGTGTGACAGCACAGGAAACACACCTCAGCTCGCGGCGCAGCGCCGCGGATTGAACCCGCTGTCTCCCGTTAGCTTGTAGCAGCTAACGCGAGGAAGCTAAACGAGCCTGTTCCGGTCCGTGACCGCGGACAGAGCAGACGTTATCTCCGTCTTTTCCCTCAGCTTACCTTTCCATTCGTGGAGGTTCCGCTGACAAACAGGGTGACTCTTCTCATGGCGAATCAAGATGAACCGAACTGTCGTCGGCCGTGACTTTTATCCATTAAAATTCATCCTGAGCAACAATCTGTTTCCTCTCTTTTCTTCTGACTCCGCTCCAACGCACAGGGAAGCGCAGTTAGCCAATCAGCTGTTCACATGCAAACCTAACAGCCAATCAGTAAACCGTGTGGGCGGGACCACCAAATCATCTCAAAACAATTTCGTAATCTTAAATCTTTTATTTTTAATCTTCAATCTCTTCAGTTTCCCCAAAACTTTACACTAAAGCTGTAATCTGTACCAGAACAATATGCTACAGTACATTTACTCAAGTTAAGTACTTAAGTACAATTTTGAGGTACTTATATCTTACCTGAGTTCTTCCATTATTATGATGTATAATTCATCCATATATTATTACAGTATTTATCCTTCCTGTCGTCTGTTTTGTTTGGTTTAGATCAGCATCCAGTGGCTGAATATCCCACATGTAGAGACCGATTAACTGTGTGTGATATTAAATCCATATTCTTTATCAGATTTTTTCCTTTCACTGAGCATTAATGTCTTCAGCTGTCATTGAAAGGATGAACAGAACACGTCACACTTGTTTTACAAACATCTTTATTGAACAAATTCTTCAAAGCATAAAATAAGAGCTTTTCTAAGACATAACGACAGAAAGGAAACTGTGCAATTAAAGTCCCAGAGTGGATTCATTTGGCAAAGAAAAGCCGTTCTTCACGACGCCGTCCCTCAGACAGGACCTCCGTCCCCTTTAACTCCGACAATCAGAAACGAACGTTCAGCAGGAAAAGCTCCAAACCAAGAAACAATCTCACGCTTTTATTTTGATATTCTAAACTGAGCCACAACAGGAAGTGCAACAAGTGAAAACAATCATTCAAAATCCACAACAGGCTCGTCATGAAACGCTTCGACTGGTTTGGGTCTCCTGTTCGTACTGGGAGCTGTGGGAGCGTCTGAGACTTCAGTCAGCAGGCAGCTGTGATTCAGCAGCTCAAAATGTGACCACAAACATCCTCCAGCAGGTGAACAAAGAGGGAAAACGCAGCTGGAGCTCAAGCGAGAGTTTAACATCCTGAAGGCGTCGGCAGGAAAACAGTCAGGGAGCGTTTTTCTATCAAAGATGGAAAACTGAGTCCTGATCAGCGCGAAACGCTGCCTTCACGTTACCGTCCACAGGAAAAGGGCTTCAAATAAGGCACATGAAAGGAAGGCATTAACGTCCAATCAGACTCCACGATGACCTGCGTCCTCTGAGGACTCAGGTGAGGCAGGTCGTCAGGTTTCTCCTCCACCCCGACTTTGGAAGATTTATTCATTTTAAGTGTTTGAGTGACACGAAACGCTGCTTCCTGATTTTTTCTTTTTTTGAGTTTCTATTTCAAACATCTTCGAGCGTCTTCGTGATTGAGGCTGGAGGTGAAGGCGGAGACGTGAAACGTGAGACGTGAGACATGAGACGTGTCCATCGAGGAGGACCACTGAGGCGCTCTGAGGTTTGTCCTCTGTGATGAGCTGCTGGAGGAAGAGGCTCCTCAGCGGGAAACTCTTCATCAACAGTGTTAGTCCAGTGCAGGCAGATCGAGCTGAGTCCTCTCCAAGAGACGCGTCCCCTCTTACAAACTGTCCTCTAATGTCTCACTGTCACACATGATGCTCTGCACTGTGTTTTTATGCTAGAATACGTTTTGCTGTTGTTCCATCATCTCTGACCTCCTCCCTGCTCCACAGTTTTCTCGCTTCAGTCCAAGTTAATAAAACTACTCATTGCCGCTGTCCTCCGTGTCCTCCTGTCCACCTTCACTCTGTCCGTCTCCGCTTCTTTCTGGGAAGTTGAGGATGTGCCGTTTGGCCTGAATGATGAACTGCTGCTGCTTGAAATACACCTTCAACACTCCCTTGATCAACACGAAGGCGATGCCACCCTGTGGGGACGAGGAGGACGGCGTTGAGTCATTTCACCAAAGAGACGAGTGATAACGAAGCAAAGACAAGACGGACTCTCCGTCCGTCCATTGACAGGCTGCACAGGCTCTTAAACTGCACAGCTGCCAAATGCAGTACCTGCGCCAGTGAAGTATTCATGTACTTGTACTCACCAGCACGGTGCGCTGAAGATTGGAGGGCATCCGTCCAAACAGCAGCCGTCCCACCAGGCTGGCGATGGAGGGAAAGATGAGAGCTCCACACAGAGTCCTGGACACAGAGAGACGGTCTCCTGCATTGGGTCCGTCCACGGGGACACGAGGAAGATAACGACTGGATCCTGAGGTGAACACACACATTCAGGTAATCTGATCGGTCAGCCAATCACTGCTGACTCCTCCAAATTCATCAAAACTAACAAATCTAGCTAACACGCGTGAATTAGCTCATCACAGGTGAAGAACAGGGTCCAGAGGGGTCAGCGAGGTGTACCTGGCGGGAGCTTCCCTTTGTAGGCGTATCTCTGCCACAGCCTCACTATATAATCCTCCCAGCGGATCATCTTTCCCAGCACCAGCACCACAGGAATGGTGGGCAGGCCCATCAACAGGAACAGGGGGTCGGCTCGCTCCATCATGTAAAGACCCTTCTTATGTCCCACAACCTGCGCACGAACACACAGAGAGCCGAGGGTCCCTCAGTTCCACCGGTTCTACGTTCTGTCTGCGCGTCACACGGTTCGTCTGAGTACCTGCATGACGGTCACAGCTCCGTATGTGACAGCTGACCAGTACACCGTCCCGACCACCACCCCGACAGCAGCGAAGGGGCTGGCCCGCGACAGCGCTCTGTCCACCTGCTCCAGGAAATACACCAGCGGGCCTGAAGAAAGGCAAGAACACACACCTCTGACTGTTTCTCCTCGTCTGCCTGAGTGAAGACTGCTTTTCTTTCTGTCACCAGTGTCTTCATGTTCAGCACCTGAGGGTTCCCTGGACCCCCGCCCGAGCAGCTTCACTTACCCATCTTGGGGAAGGTGATGTGGTACTCGGTGCCGCACTGCGGACAGCTGACCGGTCCTCCATTGTTTCCCTTCTGCTTCTCGTCCAGCCAGCGCTGCAGACACGCCTGGTGGATCCACTTGGTGCAGCCTTTACACCTGCAGGGGCTCACCCACTCTGCACTGTGGTCGTCTCTGTCGGTGGCAAAACACACCCAACAGTGTCTGACAGGACACACACACACACACACACACACACAGTGTTATAATGCAAAACCAAACACATGAAATTCTGAAACAAACAGATCTGCTGTACGAGCCACGTACAGACAACCTGCCTCCTGTTTGACGTCTAAACTCTGACGCCTTCATTCTTAAAGATGGTGGCAGAGTGAACTGATGCATTCAGCTCATGAGTGAGTTCTTACTTCTCAGGCTGTTCCTCAGCGTGGGCCATGGTACGTTATCACGAAGCCATCAGACCGCAGCACGGACCTGTGAAATGATCATTTACAGACCGAATGAGACACACGGACACGGACAGACACCTTAAAATGGCTTATTGTGGGCGACGGTCACAGAGGTGGGACGTTATCTAAGCCTTAATTGATGACACAGACATCACACTGCAAAGCTGATTCAGTTCATGACACGTCAAACACGCTCTGTAGACTGAAGGATCGATACCTGTGGATTAGATTACGTCACATTACTCCTCAAACACGAACACTGACCCACGAACAGGACAAACACTGATCAGCTGTGAGTAACGGATGAACGTTAACCTTAACTCAGTCCGAGTCCAGTCAAGACAGACACCGTCCTGAACGTGAAACCGACCTGGTGACACTATTTCTGTCCACGCCCAAATTCTCTCACGTCCAAAGTTTGTGTCCCAATGAGACACGTGACAGGACACTATGAACTGAAACCAACACTAAAAGCAACGCTACGAAATAAATTAGCGGCGGCTCCAAACTGAAATAAAGAAAATCCCCGCTCACCTAAAGCCCTTTTCTCTAATTTAACTGACTTTAGATCGTTCGTCTGTACGTTGACTTCAAACTTCTGTCCACCTGCTCTGACCTCAAACACCAAACTCATGCTAATGCTAACAGGAGGCTGTTAACTTCAGCTAACATTTACATTAAGCTAGCAAACGACTACTAAACTGGACTAACCGTTAATATGGCTGACCTGTCGGTTTAGAGGACAGCTTTGTGGTGTTAGTATAAAAACAACACGTACCTGAAAATAAGAAAATATCAAATTATGAAATGTTTTCGGCCTGAAACCCGAACGGGAGCACTGTGTTTGGCTCATTCGCTTATGTTGACTCTATGAGGGCAGGAAACAGGACAAGCTAGCAGCTCTCTGATTGGTCGACGGCTAGATGCGTTCAAGTGAGTGGGAAAACATAAAATTTGACATCCAGCCTGAAAATACCAACTATCAGTTTTTTTTTTTAGCGACAGGCAAGTAACCTTTACTCAAGTACTGTATTACTTCAGTATTCTGTATCATAAGGTACTTTACTTGAGTATTTCCTCATTATGTTGCTTTAAACCTCTACTCCACAACATAGGGAAATATTATCATTACAATATTTTACTCCACAGTTACAGTTACTTTGTAAATTAAGAGTAAATACACAACATGCCATCAGTTTATAAAATGTGGTGCAGTTTGACAGATTAAAATACTCACGGAGTAAAGCAGCTATAAGCATCACTTCAACCAACTGCAATACTTGAGACCTGTTTATTTTGATGCCAATACTTTTGTACTTTATTTGAATATATTCTGAAACCAGTGCTTTAACGTGTATTGGAGTAATTCTGTAATATGGTATTGCTAGTAGTAACCTTAGTAAATATTCATAATTGTAGACTTAATGACTAAAACTTTCTATTAATGATTTACTAACACTTATAACTGCTTATTCAATTATTGCCACCCTTTATTAATTACATATCTCCATGTATAACAGCAGAATTGATGGTTTATTAGAAAGTGAGAGGCCCATATGCATTGGTTGATGGATTACCTCTACATCATTGGCAAACAGAAAGGAAAACATCAGACAAAAGAGATATTTCCTGGCAAACCAATTTTGTTTTCACATTAATGGCGTGACTCTTACCCGATCTGGAAGGCTTATAATTATGATTTATCATAACTTTACTTAGAAAACAATTTTGAAATGGCGGCTCATGGCTGCATTGACCCAGTAGACCAGAATAAACCAGTAAAGTTAAACTGGACATGCTTCTTACAAACAGATGCTGTGGTTTCCACAGGTTTGACAAAGATGCTCGTGCTCGTTGACAGCAAACAAGTGAGAAACGCATGGCTATTCGGTTAAACACTGTGATTGGTTATCATTCCTGTCAGTCAAGGTAAGAGTTAATGTGATTTGTTGATTTGTCTGTCAGTCAAACCGAAGCCGCGTTGATGTTGCGGTAGGGAGGCGGTCCAATCCTCAGCAGCAGCAAGAGCACAGAGAAGCGGCGGCGTCGAGACGGCAGAGTGCAGAGTGACAGGGCGTTCGCTTTTACATGATTAAAACACTAAACCGGGAGGAATATACACACGGATCGATAGAAACATATCCTAAACACCCAGTCCGTCATGGAATCCTATGACATTTTAGCTAACCAGCCGGTTGTGATTGATAATGTAAGTATGATGATGTCATTCATCCACACCCAAACCGAGGCCGTTGGCTGGGAACGTTTGCTAACTGTTAGCTTAGTTAACTATTGTGTTATAGCTAACAATATAGGGTGTCAACCGCGGCCACCCTCGTTAAATGTGCAGTAGTTTCCGACGCTGCTTTATAGTATTCCACCTAACGCTGTTAGCATTGCTCCAGTTGGTAGAATATGTAGCCTCCCTTGATTTATCCAACCTCAAGCAAGTGCTAGCTAAAGCTGTAGCTAGCTTCCAGCACTAACCGGCTAGCTAAGCTTCGGCTGAATGCTAGCTGTCCGTGGCACTGTCGCTCTATCATCACAAATCTGCACTGTGTTCGTAATGCTAAATAGCTAGCATAGCTGTTGAGCTGTCATTAAGGAGGGAAGAGTCTCAATGAGCCGTCAGGAAACGGACTGTTTGTCTGTATATGGAGCACAAATAGGACGTCAGCCTAGCTTTGTGCACTGGTGCGTTATTCACACGGATGTTAGCATTGAACACAAACAGCACGCCCCTGTTGTTACAAGTGCCGAATTGGGTTTTCAGCTACGCTGTCAAATGTTTGTCATGTTTTGACAGGTGTTACCAAAACTGGAGCCCCTGCTGATATACAGAGCCTGGTCTGATGTTTAACAAACATTATGATCATTTAATATTCACATATCTGATGTAGAAGGAGTTCCACATTTTGATGTCTGATAGCAGTAACTGCAGAGTGCAGGTCTGTCTGTCAGTGTTTAGCCAACACACACCGACACACACACAACAGCTGCCAAGTGTGTGACTTAAAAAGCTTTGGAGTATCATGGCTGCTAACACACATCAGAATATAGCATGAAGTCTGATTAAAATGTTTGCAGTGGCAATAAAAATGAAATGACTGTAATCAAGTCGCAGAAAGGGATTTGGTATAACACCTGTGTGAGTTTGTTCCCTCCTCAAAAAGCGTCTCTCTTCACTTCAAACTCAGGAAATGCAAATCAGTGCACCAGAACAGACTTTGCTGTGCTGGCTCTTACAGTTTTGTGTGAGCCTTGCTGGTTGTGACAGAACAGGACAAAGTAGCTCTTGAGACAGGACGGATGTAGGACGCAGTGTTTCAGCTCGCCGCTCGCCGGGTGTCTGAGCATGAGTGTGTGACTGCCGGCGGCCTCAGGCGGCGTCTTATGACCTCTGTCTCTCTCAAACACGTAGATTAAAGCACTGCTGCTCTCAGTTCAGCCGTAACCCTGTGACGCTGGGCCTAAAGGTCATATCTGTGTTTTTTTCTCCAGGGTTCAGGAGTTATCAAGGCTGGTTTTGCAGGTGACCAGATCCCCAAATACTGCTTCCCTAATTAGTAAGTGTTCCTGGACCTCTTCCCACCGCACTCACATAACAAGGGTCATGTGTAATGTAGCACTGCGGCTAACATTTTGCCATTGTCAACTGATCTGATGATTATTTTATTGAATAAGTGAGTGAATTCATCAGAATTGCTTTGTCTGTTAAATGTCTGAAGTTTGTGAAAAACACACATCACAGCTTCTCAGAGAACAAGTTGATGTGTTCATGTTGATTATTTTGAGTGAGTGACAGCCTGAAACCCAAAGATAAATCATTTACAATGATTTAAAGAAAACTCACCTTTAAGACGCTGCTTCCAGCTGATGTTTGTTATTTTACATAAAAAATGACTCAAACGATAAATTGACAAACAGAAAAGCCGCAGATGATTTGTCTGTCTGTCTGTCTGTCTGTCTGTCTGTCTGTGTGTGTGTGTGTGTGTGTGTGTGTGTGTGTGTGTGTGTGTGTGTGTGTGTGTGTGTGTTGAGCTTCCTTTTAACTGTCTGCTTGTGTGTGTGTGTGATTCAGTGTGGGGCGTCCTAAGCATGTGCGCGTGATGGCAGGAGCCCTGGAGGGAGACCTCTTCATCGGACCCAAAGCAGAGGTAACACACACACACACACACACACACACACACACACACACACACACTTCCTGTTTCCCTCACATCAGTTTGTGTATGTGGAGGATAAAGTTTGGAGGACATGTTTCCAGCAGAGAGAACAACACGTTCTTGTATTCAGAAATGAAACTACATGTGCAGCTCAGATTAAAAACAATGCTCCCTTATTCTCTCCCTGATCTGTAAAAACACTGCAAGTATCCTAAAATCTCCCTTCGTCACATCCCATAACCTCCTCCGCTGTGTCTCCCATGAGCCTTCAGCCAAATGCTCGCTGAGATGTCATGTGAGGTCTGTTTTCAGTCAGCGGTCCACAGAGTCTTGTGTACAAGGGATGCAGTCTTAGCTCCAGATGCAGTGTTGATGTCCCCCTCAATGTCCCCCTCAGTGTCCCCCTCAGTGTCCCCCTCAGTGTCCCCCTCAGTGTCTGATGTGTGTGGTGTCTGTCTCACCTCCTCTGCGGTGATCAGGAGCACAGGGGCTTGTTGTCGGTGAGGTACCCGATGGAGCACGGCATCGTGAAGGACTGGAACGACATGGAGAGGATCTGGCAGTATGTTTATTCCAAGGAGCAACTGCAGACTTTCTCCGAGGAGGTGAGCTCCTCTTCCTGTCACATGACACTGAAGGTCACGTTCGGCAGATCTGGTCTCGGGACGTCAGTGATCCTGTTCTGTGTGTGTCTGTCTGTTTGGTAGCATCCTGTACTGCTGACTGAAGCTCCGCTCAACCCCAGCAAGAACAGGGAGAAGGCCGCCGAGGTTTTCTTTGAGACCTTCAACGTCCCTGCTCTCTTCATCTCCATGCAGGCTGTCCTCAGCTTGTAAGTACGCCTCTCTCTGACTGTGTTATCACTTTGATGGAGAAAGACAAAGACACTCTCACATGGACACAGTTAGAGACGAGCTGGTGAACAAAGTGGAGCATTTAGCTGCTGAAGAGACAGATACCTCCTTCAGGAGCTGGTGGAGACCAAAAGCAGAGCTAGAACGTCCCCATAACTGCTGGCTGTAAACAAGCAGCTGTCACCTATTTCAGTTTGAGGTGTTCTGTGGAGTTTTCCTGTAAGCAAACACAAGCTCTGTTTCCAGTGCTCCGTCCATTATTTTAAAACCTGCGCTGTTTTCTTTCAGCTTCTTCTTCTCTGACTTTGCTGATGCATTGCAGCATATCTTGTCGTGTTACTGCCCCCTGTTGATGGGTGGAATAGTGTGAAACCATTGGCAGGAGCGTGTACCAAAGAGTCCACAGGAAGCTAACTGGTTAAAAACAAGCGATTGTAAGATATATGAATGAATCATGTTCCCATAATATCTGTAGAAACTTCTAATGTTGCATGTTTCTTGTATCTTCTTTTATATCCAGAGTGTCAGTAGAAGTAGACAGACGGTCCTTTAGTTTGTCGCTGTGAAGCTGCAGGTTAATGTCTGCTTCCACTGCTGAGCGTGAGGCTGAAACGGGAGGATGAACCATCGGCTGGTCTGTTGAGACGAGCTGCTTCCAGCCTGGTTTCCTCTGTGCTGGTACCTGACGTTCACTGGAGGACTGAAGTGAACCAAGACATTGTTTCTGACCTTCTGCGTCACCTAATGGCCACTCTGACCTTTACCAGACAGAAGCTTGCAGACAGAGGACGGCTGCAGGGACCTGGCAGGTGTGGACTGACTGTGAATGTGTCTGTTTCGTGCAGGTATGCCACAGGTCGCACCACAGGTGTCGTGCTGGATTCAGGGGACGGCGTGACCCACGTCGTGCCCATCTACGAGGGCTTTGCCATCCCACACTCCATCATGCGCGTGGACATCGCCGGACGAGACGTCTCGCGGTACCTCCGTCTGCTGCTGCGCAAGGAAGGCTACAACTTCAACACCTCGGCCGAGTTCGAGGTGGTTCGCACCGTCAAAGAGGTGAGGCGGCAGGCGGGAGTGTTCCACTGGAATCTGAAGAACTGTTTGGTTGTCTGACCGCGTGTTTGCTCCTCTGCAGAGAGCCTGTTACCTGTCCCTCAACCCGCAAAAGGACGAGACTTTAGAGACAGAGAAGGCGCAGTACGTCCTCCCTGATGGAAGCACTTTAAACGTGAGTCCACGGTAAATACTTCCTCCCTCCCTCTGTGAAAACCTCCGACCAGACCCTGAAACCTGACCTCCTTTCAGATCGGTCCGGCCCGGTTCCGAGCTCCAGAGCTGCTGTTCAGACCCGACCTGATCGGGGACGAGAGCTCGGGGATCCACGAGGTCCTGGCCTACGCCATCCAGAAGTCTGACATGGACCTCCGACGCACACTGTTCTCCACCATTGTCCTGTGTGGGGGGTCTACGCTGATCAAAGGTTGGTGTTCAGTCCTGAGAGGTGCCCCCCCCCCCCGTCTCACTGATGTTCTCACCTGCTGAGTCTCTTCTCTTTAGGTTTTGGGGAGCGACTACTAACTGAAGTCAAGAAGCTGGCGCCCAAAGACGTGAAGATCAAGGTGAGTCCAGGTCGATGTCGCCGAGCTGCGACTCGTCTCAGTCCACGTCTCTTTGCTCTGCTGTCCTCTCTTCTCACGTGTGGTTGTCCTCTCTGTCCAGATTTCGGCCCCCCAGGAGAGGCTCTACTCCACCTGGATTGGGTAAGAGTTCAGTCCTCAGAGTTCAGTCCTGACCGTGTTTGACACGTGACTCTCGACGTGAAGCGTAATTGTCCGTCCTCTCGTCCCTGCAGTGGCTCCATCTTGGCGTCGTTGGACACCTTCAAGAAGATGTGGGTGTCGAAGCGAGAATATGAAGAAGACAGAGCACGTGCCATCCACAGGAAGACCTTCTAGAAGGGACCGGCGCCCTGCGATTGCCCCCAGAACTGCCCTCAAACCCCCCCATCATACAGTCGGAGACTCTCATACTCCTGCACCTTCATCTCCGGGTACCTCTGCACCCTCCTCTGTCAGCCGCCTCTAAACCCCGTCAGCCTCCTGCTTTACGCCTCCACCCAGAGAAACACACGTTCTGTGTGGTAATTCCCATATTTACTTCCTTTTTGAAGCGCTATATAAGGTATTATTTCATTTGCCTCCTCTCCCTCCTGCTCCTCCTGCTGCAGGGTGATGTGGCAGCACCCTCCACCCTCCTCCACCCTCCAAACATCCCAAACAGTCACGTTCAGAGGGCCGTCAGGGTGTGAGAGGGCAGCGGTTAGCACTGTGGACTCTTCCTACAGGCCTTGCTCTGCTATAATTTAGTCCACATTGAAGTATTGGTCTTGCTCTGTGGCCTCCAGACGCCCTGCGAGGTTCAGAATATCATGTCAATAAACCTGAATGTTTTTTTTGTTTGCTACTCTTGAAATTTCCATTCCAGACCGAAGATTTAGGTTTTTCTTTGATGTCCATTTTGTAGACTTTGTTCTGTTTCTGGATTAGCTCAGAGGCTTGAAGTGCTGTAGGAGAACATCTGCTGAACGTCACCACTGTATTATATTTCTGACACTTTCCACTCGGATCAAACGTAACGCGGTTCATTGACCATCCGGCTGCTCCAGCTGACGTCACCTCTTCTTCTTCTTCTTGTCATTCTTACCAATGAGATGCTTGGACACAAACATGGCGTCACATGTTTGTGCTGATGAGGAAAATGTCATCAGAGCAGTCGGTCGGCTCTTTGTGTCAGCCGATGATTAAAAAACGTGCAGAAAAATGCCTTGTTTTTTGGTTTGAACCCGTCGGTGGGTTCCACGTTTACAGCAGCCGAGACGCACGCGACAAGTCCGCCGTTTTCCAGCCTGGGTCTGCTCACCGTGGTCGAGGAGCGTGGCTCCGCTCGGCCGCCACAGTTTCAACAATAAACTTTGCAGAAATCATTCAAACATGGCCGACAGTCAGCTGTTTGTCTGCGGGTCTGAGACCAGGATCCATGAATCCTCCTCTCATAAAATGTGAGAAAAGTTTCTTTGTTGAATCTGAGATGTTCTAAAGATGTTCAGTTTACTGTCACATGACCAAGACGGAACGTTCGCCTTCGGTCATTGGCTGATTCATGACCCCCCCCCAAACATCAGCTGCAGGTTTTCTGCTTCGTTTCTGTGTGAAATGATTTCTTTAAAGTTTAGACGGGGAGGTGGACTCGGCCTGGACTCAGACCCGGTCTGAAAAACTCTGGATTTGTCCTCTAAGTGTTTCGAAGTTAACATCCAGCTGATTTGTGTCAGTTCCTCCACGTGTCTTTAAGCTTTATCAGATGCATGTCAGTCACTCGTGTACAGTTGAAGACGTCCACGATCAGCCGCAGAGACATGAAGACGGCCTCTGGAGTCTGGGCGGCGAGACGCTGAGAGGACGCCGACAGAGCCGACGATTCGTTTTCACACTACCCCCTCTCCTCCCCCCTCCCCCCTCCCTGTGTACCTGCTCAAGCCTGGATATTCTGATTTCCCAGCCTCTCAGTGACAGTGAAGGGGTCGTGTCCACGCCTGTGTCCACGCCTGTGTCCGCCTGACTCCAGAGCGCCTGCGCCGGAGCGTCCACGTCGTCTGCTTTTGGGTGTTTTTAAAAGAAAAAGCGGTGGTGAAGCGTCTTCAGCCGCTGAACTGGTAGAATAACAGACTAAACATGTACAAACTGTTTATTCAAGTGTTTGCTTTTACTTTTCGTAAATTCAGTATAATAAATAAGTTAATGGCTGCTGTTCGACGTCTCCTCCTTCACTCAGCTGCTCCTTACACTTCAGGAGAAACACTCAAATACTGAGTACTTCTGAACAAACTGCTTCACTTTCACACACTGAGTCACAGATTCGTCTGAAGTTTATGACATTTAAATCCTTCCAGTGACACATTAATCAATGAAGTCATTGAAGAACAAGAAACAGCGAATCAGAGCACAGACTGACCTTCAGCTCAGTGACACCACAGTAAAATAATGAGGAAAAGAAAAACGTGAAGACGAAGAAGCACGTTGTCATAAATAAAAGTATGTTTCTTTATTCACATTAAAAAAATGAATGAAGATTTTGGTTGTTTGAGCCATTGAGATTAAAACATTCATTAATCGTTTATCATCCTTTATTTGACCTTTCAGGTGAGCGAATGAAAGTCACTAAGTACATTTACTCAAGTACTGATGGAGCTCACTGAGTATTTCCACCTTCAGTTACTTCATACTTGTACTCGATGTCCTCTCAGAGGAACATGATGCTCTGACAGCTGATTTCACAGTGAAAAGACAAATTCACACAAGTTTTTCACTCTGATGAATCACATTCAGACTCTGTTCAGAGAATTGTTTGATTTGTTACTTTAAATCCTGGTAACTTCAAGATGTTGTTAATTACAAAGAATGAAAGTTTTCACCTGCAGAAGAAAAAGCAACAAACCGAACTGCCTGAATGAAAATTCAGCTGTGCTGTCCATCGTCTGTTTCAGGAATTAGTCACGTCCGCTGGGATCAGAGCCATGGATTTTCACGTCATGCAGTAAGCTCAGTCACCACCAGGTGTCAGTCTAACAGCGTGACTGCAGCTGAAGGAGCCTCAGTGTCCAGTTTATTAGGAACACAGAGGCAGAGCTGATGCAGTCGAACACCACAGACCTGCGGTCAGTCCTCAAACCTGCGGTCGGTCCACAGACCTGCTGTCAGTCCACAGACCTGCTGTCAGTCCACAGACCCGCAGTCAGTCCACAGACCTGCGGTCGGTCCTCAGACCTGCTGTCGGTTCTCAGACCTGCGGTCGGTCCACAGACCTGTGGTCAGTCCACAGACCTGCTGTCGGTCCTCAGACCTGCGGTCAGTCCACAGACCTGCGGTCGGTCCTCAGACCTGCTGTCGGTCCTCAGACCTGCGGTTGGTCCACAGACCTGTGGTCAGTCCACAGACCTGCAGTCAGTCCTCAGACCTGCGGTCGGTCCTCTGCAGAGGACAGACCTGTGGTCAGTCCTCAGACCTGCTGTCAGTCCTCTGCAGAGGACAGACCTGTGGTCAGTCCTCAGACCTGCTGTCGGTCCTCAGACCTGCGGTCGGTCCTCAGACCTGCGGTCGGTCCACAGACCTGCGGTCGGTCCTCTGCAGAGGACAGACCTGTGGTCAGTCCACAGACCTGCGGTCGGTCCTCTGCAGAGGACAGACCTGTGGTCAGTCCACAGACCTGCGGTCGGTCCTCTGCAGAGGACAGACCTGCCGTCAGTCCTCAGACCTGCTGTCGGTCCTCAGACCTGCGGTCGGTCCACAGACCTGCGGTCGGTCCTCAGACCTGCGGTCGGTCCACAGACCTGTGGTCAGTCCACAGACCTGCAGTCAGTCCTCAGACCTGCGGTCGGTCCTCAGACCTGCGGTCGGTCCACAGACCTGCGGTCAGTCCTCTGCAGAGGACAGACCTGTGGTCAGTCCTCAGACCTGCTGTCAGTCCTCTGCAGAGGACAGACCTGTGGTCAGTCCACAGACCTGCTGTCAGTCCTCTGCAGAGGACAGACCTGTGGTCGGTCCTCAGACCTGCGGTCGGTCCTCAGACCTGCGGTCGGTCCTCAGACCTGCGGTCGGTCCACAGACCTGTGGTCAGTCCACAGACCTGCAGTCAGTCCTCAGACCTGTGGTCAGTCCACAGACCTGCGGTCAGTCCTCTGCAGAGGACAGACCTGCAGTCAGTCCACAGACCTGCTGTCAGTCCTCTGCAGAGGACAGACCTGTGGTCAGTCCTCAGACCTGCTGTCGGTCCTCAGACCTGCGGTCGGTCCTCAGACCTCAGTCAGGAATTCTGTTCTGAGCTGTGCAGTATTATTACTGCACTAATATATTCTAATAAGCTCCTCATGTGAGCTCCTGACTGCCTTTTCTGTTTGACACGTTACAGAACTAATCCAGGATCAGTCTGACAGTAAGCGACTCATTAAGCCTTTACGTTGTGATTCTGCACGAAGCTGCGCGAGACCCCAGCAGACGTCAGCTGACCGTCTCAGAGGAAACTCCTGCCTCTCTGACAGCTGCAGAAAGTTAAAGATCCAACGGTTCATCTAGAAAAGGCATCAGTCTCATTTTTTCAGGCTTCATCCTGTTCGAGCTCTCGGCCGTCGGACCATCAGAGACTCAGAGTTGGTTGCAGAGACCAAAGCTCCACCCTCAGCACACCTGTGTGACGTTTCCTTCGGGAGCTGATCTCTGCCCCGTGTTCGACCTCGAGCAGGAGCTGCTTTAAAGAGACCGTCTGAGGACGTGGACCACAGCGGGACCAGAGCACTCAGCGCCACGAACAGCAGAAAACATCTTTTCAGAGTCGTTCTTGTGCTTTCTGCTGCTTCTGACCTTTCTGTCACTGCAGCTGCACTTCATTTCAGACGTCCCTGCTGCAGAGGACACCGTTTCTGGCTTCTTTCGACTTCCTAACATTTTGGCAGTTCGACTCTTTGTTTTCTCTCGTCTTCGTCAGACGTCTGAGTTTTACCTGCGGGTGTAATCAAACTGCTCCGTGTGTTCGGTGCACCGTGGCAGAAGCCATGCTGCACCGCGAGCACACGGCCTCCTGCAGAGGAACTCAGAAGCATTTTTGTGGCCAGATTCCCTTTGAGGAGGTCAAACATACATTTGGCACAATGTGAGGACTTCAGGTCCAAGTGAGCAGCTGGAGAGTCCAGAAGGCCTCGTCCTTCCTTTGGAGGAACTCTGCTTTGTTGTTCTTCTTCCCCTGTCCGATCCAGGTGTAGACGAGGATGAAACGGTGCGTCTCTCCTTCGGTTTGTCTCAGTGGACTCAGGCTCAGTGTCTCTCTGAGGTCTGACCTGTCCACAGAGACCACGATCAGGCCCGACGGCTGAGGAGCTGCTCTGGATTTGTGCGTATGTCCAGGTGAGCCTCAGCCCTGCAGCTGAACAGGGCTGACAGCGTTAGCGCCACCTGCTGCTGATACTGACGCAGAGCCGAGTGGACAGAAGTCGTTTGCATTTTTAATGGAAATCTGATGAAAATGTGTTGGACATTTGGATGGAAACCTGACGACTGATACGACAGATGATCACTGAAACACGACAGCCAACAGCAGAGGCAGTGACAGATCCAGACCTCCTCGGTCCAGACCTTCAGCAGTGGGACTTGCTTCAGGTGCGTCTGTCCCACGTGTCCACAGCTTGTAATTCAGGCAGCGTTAACGGGAGACTCTTTAAAACAGCTAAAATCTGCTTTCAGGAGAAAATGTTGTCAGTGTTTTGTTCTGCTGTGTTTTCAGAGTGGAGGTTATTCATGAGTTTTGATTCCTGTCCCGATAAAATATTAAGTCTGCACATTTCCCCCAAGTTATTTTATGGAAATCAGGAATCATCATGAATTATGGATCAGTTATCAGATAAATATCAGCATCCCTGAGAAATGACTGTGGGCAGCAAGGAGGACGAGTAGAGGTGAAGCTCAGCAGAGGGAAGTCACTGAATCACTTCCTCTCTGTCATCTGTCTGCTGACTCCACCTGGAGGTGACGTCCATCGACTATTCTCTCATCTCTGCTCTTGAAATCCAGCAGCACTGTGGAAAAGTGTGTGTGCAGGTAAATGAGTCCTCACCAAGGTTCTCACTCCGCTGAGCCCAGAGCCTCCTTTAATCTGCAGAGGGAGCTGGCAAAGAGGGAGTAACTCTGCCCAAACAGCAGGAGAGTTTCAACTCTTTTATTCCATCCGGAGGGAAAACTGAGCTCAGCGCTGCGTCGGTCTGAGGAGCGACACAAGAACGAGGCTGCAGGAACCGCTCAGCCTCATCACAGCAAACATATAAGAGCCGGCTGCAGAGTGACATGATGGACATTCAGCATGTGACAGGAGATCAGTGCAGAATGAACACATGATCCGAAACGTTTCCTGAAGTCAGATCAGTGCAGAATGAACACATGATCCGAAACGTTTCCTGAAGTCAGAGAAGAACAGGCGCGGTGTGCAGAGACGCTGGATGACGTCAGGCTTCATGTCTGCGTTCACACCTGACGGAGACACTTCTGTATTTCTGTCTCCAGCCTCGTTCACACGGCGTCTGGATCTTTGTGTTAAATTCATGGTAACCACGTCTGAACGGAGCATCACACAAATCATTTCTGGAATTAGCTTCTCTGACTCGGAGCTCAGTAACATTATGTTACCTGGCAGATCATCATGCTGCTGCAGGTGCTGCTGTGCCTCCACACTGTGGATCAGGTCTGATGATCCTGGATCCACTGGGCTCGGCCGTGAGCGTCCCCTCTGGGTCCGAGCTCCCCTTCGAAAATGAACTCACGCAGGTTGGTTTTGTGGTTTCCTCATTGGCAGTTCTGCATGTAGAATCACTGCGCTGGTCTTTTAAGATAAGATAAGATAAGATAAACTTTATTAATCCCACGCCAGGAAATTAAATCGTTGCAGCCAAAGAATGACAGAGACGCAGAGAGATCAGCCAGACAAGAAGAAATGAAACTCGACTATATACATGTACTTTATGTACTATGAGACTGTAAGAATGCTCATAAAACACCACGAGTCAGATTTTGATGATAAATTCCGTGTTTGCACATTAGAAATAAAAACACACAACATTGTAAAAATGTGTAATATTGCACAGCTGTAGTGGGTGTGAGCGTGTGTTAATAAATAACATAAATAAGAGCAGTGCAAAAAGAAGGTCTGTGATGCTGGAACGTGAGAACCAACATGAACACAGAAGGTCTGATCGATCAGACCTCAGATCAGCTGCCACACAGTGATCACACAGCTCAGCGGTGACTCTCATACCCTGGTGTGTGTGTGTGTGTGTGCGTGCGTGTGTGTGTGAGTGTGTGTGTGCGTATGTGTTGGTCAGTACAAACGTGCATAACAGAGTGTTTTTGTAATACTCCTGGTACTAAAGGATGTGTAATGTGAGTGGAAATACTGCAGTTTTCACTCAATGTTTCGTCTGATCGGCACATTGATCCTCAGAACAGACAGCTGGTTAAAACTGGTGCTCTCACCCCAACATTAGCTCACTGAACCACATCAGCACTGTGTGTGTGTGTGTGTGCGTGTGTGTGTGTGTGTGTGTGTGTGTGTGTGTGTGTGTGTGTGTGTGTGTGTGTGTGTCAAAGGGCTGCTCACACAAAAATAAGTCCAACACATTTCATGCCAATCTGGTGAAATGTGTCTTCACTCAGTGCGTGTGTGTGTGTGTGTGAGAGAGAGTTTCACAAATAGCAACTGTGTGTGTGTGTGTGTGTGTGTGTGTGTGTGTGTGTGTGTGTATGTGTGTCTGTGTGTGTGCCATCGCAGGTAACCAAGGAAACGGGGATGGGGCTGCTCCCTCTCCTCTCAGGCAGCAGCACTTTCTAACTCCGGTCGAGCCTCCGTCTGATCTTCAGCTGTGAGATAAAAACCTTGAACGCTGTCCAACGTCCTGCGTTCGTCTCTTTATTCTCTTATAAATAAATCACAGTCATGCTAATGTATGCAAAGTGAGTCACTGACGCGAAGCCCAGCAAATCCCTCTGCTGCTCAGAGCTGCAGTGTTTTCTGACACACACACACACACACACACACACACACACACACACACACACTGTGTACTTGTGTACAGCATCACAGCATCAGATTGCTGCTGCCCCCCCCCCCCCCCCCCAGCAGTGTTGTCAGAGACTTGAACAGCGGGTGGGAAAACTCGTATCTCCATGTACTTGTCGTGTTAAATCACAGGATCTCACACACACACTGCAGCCTGACACACGCCTCGCCGTCACTCCGTCTGTCCGCTCGTGAGCACATTCGGAGGGATTTCCTCTGGAGATGGAGGCTTGCTGCTGGCGGTCTGCTGCAGACCTGAAGAGCCACACCGAGCCTCTATAAGTGAGGTTTAGAGGCGTGGGGGGGGCAGATGAGATGCATCACAGCTGGATAGCCCCCCCGCCCGCCTGCCCCTGGGGAAAATCGGACTGAGGCCTTGGTCCGGCTGTGTTTGTCCTTGCAGCCATCCCTGCGTGCTCAGGGCCGTTTGATGTGCTGCATGTTTTGTACCAGCAGCTGCAGAGACTTCATCAAATACCACAGGATGAGACTGAATGAGTCAAGATGGCTTAAACATGTGAACCAGACAGACTTTCTGAAGTTATTTGTGATGAGAAACAGCCTACAAAACTCTCTTCAGCTGTATTTTAAGTGACGTTCCTGCAGGATGTTCACTACGACTCCCAGGATGCATTTCAGTAAGAACATACTCTGCCAGTACCTCCAGTGCTAAAGCTAAAGTTTTCACTGACTGTACAAACTGCAGCTTAATGAATCTTCATTAAAGATTGATTAAGTCCAAACGAATCTCCCTGTGGCCCCACGTGTCCCTGCTGTCATGGCAGCTCTTCACTCTGATTGGCTGTTTCATATTTCAAAACCAGCTGAGGGCCAATCATGCAAAGTTACTAGCGTGAAAGTTTCAAAGTTGCTCTGTGAGGAGGATGAAGAGGATGCCTCAAGTGTTCCACCAGGATGAGTTAACTCGCATATTCATGACCATCTATTCACTGCACAGACCCCCCCCCCCCCCCACACACACACACACACACACACATGCACACCCTCCCCCCGGTACACCTGTGCCAGAGAGACCCCGCAGGCACACAGTGGGGTTAATTAGAGTGACAAGTAATTCAATCTGTGTGTGACGAGCAAACAGGAAGCCAGTTTGCAGCTGGACGCCTGGATTCCATCAGCAGCACAACCTGAGGCCACTTCAGGAGCCGCTGGGCGGGGTGGGAATTCTAACGCACACAGAGCGGAGATGTGGCACCAGATGCACACACACAGGCACAAACTCATTATCCGTTATGCACACACACGCACACACACACACGCACACACACACACACACGCACAAACACACACACACACACACACACACACACACGCACAGCTAATTAGATGGAGACTGTACATAATGGAAACGAGCAGACCACCGACAGGCTTCCTCAGAATGAAGCTGTGAGTGTCTGAAGCCTCGCTGGGACTGGATTCATGTCTCTGGTGGATTTGGTCTGGAGCTCATATGAGGGTCATTTTTCACTCCCACCTCAGGAATGATTACAGTGACTCCTGTTTCACTGTGGACTGACTGCTCCTCCCGTCAAATGAGTGCTGTCCTTGTATTTGAAGTGGATCTCCAAGCTGCTCGTTCTTCTGCTTTTTACCCGTCCGGGAACACTGAGCCTTGAAGGCCTCCCCAGGGCAGACCCGCACTGAACTGAAAGCTGCTCTTGGACCATGTGGAGTACCTGCATGGTTGTGTAAGTGCCGCTGACATTGAGTGATGGACGTCGAACACACTGAAGCAGGTCAGGCTGATGTCTGCCCTCAGCTCCTCACAGGTTCAGTGAGGTTCACGTCAGCCTTTATTATTCTTCTTTATCCTCCTTGCTTTGATTTGAGGGATGATCACAGTCTTAGTTTTGGGACTACAGTTCCCATAATTCAGAGGCTTTGGCAGATATAAACAGGAAGTACATTGTTGCAGTCAACTTCTGCAGATATTAGATCTTTGTTCTCTGAAAGTGGATTTAAGGCCGTTTATTCTCAGACATCAGAGAAAACCATCCCCTCTGGAAGCGTGAGTCACTGAATCTAAAACCGTTTGAGCGTGTTAGGCCGAGTTTTGACTCAGAGGACGAATTCTGGCATAAATCAGGTGCCGAGGCGTCGAAAGTGTCTTAATCAGCTCCATCAGTCGAGTGTCACTGCAGCGTCGACGAGCAGCCAACAGCTCACTTCCTGTTGTTTTCTGAACACCTGCGTGCGTCTCACCTCACACTGTGCGATGTCCCTCTCCACCCGACTTCCCGCCCTACACCTTCGTGCTGTAACATAGTGAAAGTGCATCTTTTATTACCTGAACTCAGGACAGAAATGAAATGTCAGGGGTTCTGCTGGCGGCTGCAGGGTCTCTCATTAATCACACCTTGTACATTTCCAGCTCTGTTAGGGGAAAAGCTGTTTTTCACACTTTGTGCACCACATGACTGAACCACACGTCTGCATTTTCCACACTGGGTTTAATGACATGACCACAATGAACTGACAAGCTTGACAGAATTCAGCAAAGATGAAAATGCTCAAAACTCATCGATTATCACATCAGTTAAAGATTCTCTGCCTGATAAACGCTTTCCCAGGAAGAAGAATGACGACGAGGAAATGGAAATTAAATCATAATTCTACAAAGATTAAAAAGGCATAATCACACGGGAAATTTGGGTATTGAGGGTAAAAATGTAAATTGTGAAATGGAAGCTGCTCAAATTTAAAGCCAGGATGGAAAATCTTAACTTGAAAATTGTAATGAACAACAGAATTTTACGATATAAGTCATTTCTGTTGTTTCTGAAATCGCTGGGAGGGGATTCGGGCAACAAAAGAATCAGAGATCGTGTCTTGAAAATGACTCCTGGAGGTGCTGACGGTGATTTTTAATTCATAGCATCGTGTTTGGTCTGATGGCTGCTACAAAACCTGCTGAGTCGTCAGTATTTGGAACATTCCTACAAAGTTTGAGCTCATTCAGAAAACAGTAAGGCTGAGTGGCATCGATAACAGAAGGGTCGCTCGTACATTTTATCGTATTTCTAAGTGAGCTGATGATCACGTCCGTCACTGGTTGAGTGTTTGTCATGAAAACGTTCATAGTAAATGAGTTATATAATACAGTAATCTACAGCAGCCTCTTTACCTCCTCTGTACGTCGAGCACTGATCACGTCCACCACACTAAGGCATGCTCATCCACAGCGTTCACTAGAATGAGATCGTTTACACGTTGCAAAGGTACATTTAAAACACAGAGAGCTGATTTCATGGTTTCACTGTTCAGAACATTCAGGTCCAGATCTTCTTCTGCATGATGCTGTTCAACAGTTTCCTTCTTCATCGACTTCATTTTCCATATTTGGTCACTAACAGCCAACATTTGACCTCTGCTAATCCCATCCCCGAATTGCGACCGTCCAATATTAGCTTAGCATCTTGTCCATGATGTAGCTCCAACAGCAGAGAAGCTCGTGAACGTCGTGTCCTTTAATCACTTTTCCAACAACATAAGGAATTAACTAAACATTATCTGCTTTAATGTGAGCTGCAAACGTTAGCAAGTTAGCTAATTAGCTTACTGTAGCAAACCCAGCGTTACAGGCGAACAGTTAGCATATCATTAGCTAACTACATTATTATGTTGGGGTACAGATGTCACTGTGTGGCAGAGTTTAAGCTAATGTTAGCTTCAGCATTAGCAGCTCTGTCCTGTGAAACATAATGTTTGAAAATATGAACAATAAAGCATCAATACTGTGTTTTCTGTATACTTTTCTAGCATCCAGGGTCAGAACAACATAACATTAACTTTTCTTATATTACAGTGTTTTTCCTTCCATGTTTTCTTGTGACACTGTAGCCTGCTATAAGCTAACTAGCTCCATCTGCAAGACACAAAAATGCTGCTTCTTCATTTCCATGTCTTCGACGTCAATCATCAGCTGATGAGGACGTTCACATTTTTACGTGGAACCTGTTAGCTTTAGCCTCCGTTTTTTTAGCATGATGTCATTAACCGTACGTCATGAGCGAGTTATGACCCTTTCACGTGTTTTCAAACAGGTCGGCCTAATCGTGACGTTGAGTTTTCACCCAACTCACTGAGCTAACTTTAATTAGCTGCCTTCAACTAAAAATCACTTCAGCCGACAAAATTGATGGTCGCCAACTAAAAATGAGAAGCTGAACGTATGTTTCAAAGCATGGATCCATTGTTTCAAAAATCGACTTGAACTCTAGAAAGAAAGATTGACAGCCATAGCAACAGTAACATCTGCTTCATCTCCACGTCCCTCAACAGAGTCCATTTACAGGATTTTGCTTCTCATGTTCTGGGTTTGAAGCTACATCAGTCAGCCTCCACCCACATCCTCTCCTGCCTCCGCGCAGCCAGCTGGAGCGAAGCTGTTTGTTTCTGGTATAAAAGTTATGGAAGTGAAGTAAATTTGGAGAAGTATTTGACTCAGAGGTGTCAGACAGCTCTTCCTGATTACTCGCTGTTCCAGCTGTCAGCCAATCACGAGCCGTCTGCCTTCCAGCCACATGAAGGAGAGTTCACAGTGCTCATGATTAGGTGTTAGCCGGTATTGCTTTCGCTGGTATTGCTGAGCTGATCTCAGGTCTGGGTGAGGGAACGCACACCGACCCCATCCTGTTGAGGGAGGTGGCCTTGGTCATGCCCTCGCTGCCCACCGTGGAGAGAGGGAAGCTCTCGTAGCTCTCGGCTGCTCGGTTTCCACACTGGCAGCGCTGCAGCGTCGACTTCAGCTCCCTCTGGAAGTTGCTGTTGAGGAAGCCGTACACCACGGGGTTGATGCAGGTGGAGGCCATCGCCGTGAGGTGGCAGGCGGAGAAGATGGCGTCGTGCTGGCAGTCGGGCAGGGCTTGGTGGTGCCAGTCAAACAGCGTGTTGAAGACGTTGAGCGGCAGCCAGCACAGAGCGAAGGCTACGACGATGGCTAACAGCATAACGTTAATCCTCTGGGCTCCCCGAGTCCTCCTGCTGCGCTCCAGCATGTCCCTGCACAGCACAGCAAAATGGAGGCACAATGACTGAATATACACACAGAGCGCCGCCATCTACAACAACAACACAACACAAAGGGAGGCGAAGGACAATCAAAGCACCTGCGTCGTTTGAGGCGCAGGAAGATCCGGAGGTAGCAGAGGAGCACCAGCAGGAGCGGCAGGCAGTACTGGAAGAGCAGCAGGGAGGTGGTGTAGGCCAGGCGGTGCTTATCTGACGGCCACAGCTCCATACAGATCAGATGGTCCCTGAGACAAGAGAGACACTCAGGCTGGACGTACAGACACATCATGTACACTGTTATACTTATACCTCTCCTTATACTCCTCTGGTGTCTGCTGCAGTAAATGTATCATGGTACTCTTACAGGTACTTTACTTTGACCTTTCTGCTGCCAATCACACCACTGTGTCACTTCACTTCAGATACTACTGCAGTATTAGTTGAAGTACAGCATTGCTTGTGGGTACTGTGTGTATGTACTGCTCGCCTTGTAATTTGAGCTTTATTGTACACCAAGTTTCTACTTTTATTGCTCGATTTATTTTGTTTACCGCTAATTATTTTGTCTCTGTTAATCTGAACTTCTTTGTGTCCTTGTGCTTCTGCAATACCCTCTGAGGATCAATAAAGGATTATCTTATCTTATCTTAAACAGCACTTGATGGTGGAATATGATTCCTTTGTGATCTTAACAAAGCTGCTGCCATCGACATGCCAAACACACCAAACTCCAGACTAACAGCTGGCATGCTGCAGCACTTTATGAAGCTCAGCTGAAGGAAACAACTCGGTCTTCAGAGTGTTTCATCAAAAGCTCTGCAGAGTGTCTCTGCTGCTGCAGACGGGTTGAAAAACAGCTGAACAACAGAAAACAGGTATCTGTTTCCCAAAAATATTCAGGCTGATGTCTGACAGTTATTTATTCTCTAAATGAATGCAGTTAATGACACATCAGCTCATTTCAGTGGAGCTAACGTGCTTTGACACACAGTGAAGTGGAATAAGCTCCATTTTCTGTTTTTAAAGTCGAGAACTGGTTTTGAATCTTTTGAGATTCCCAAAGATTTCCGCCCCTGGTGGATTCACTGTGAGACGCAGGGCTGCTGTCCTCCATTATTTAAGGCTTCAGTGGGAAATAAGTTTTAAAATTCTGTCTGAAAGGACATAGTGACATAATCAATATCTCTTAATGACAGGAATCCATCGGATTAACAAGTTGATGAAGCTGGAAATGATCTGTAATCCCACACGGCAGCGTGTCAAACCTTTCCAGTCAGCAGCAGCGACGCGTGAAAACGCAGCGAATGCTGCAAAAGACCAGGAAGCAGTGACGAAGAGTAAACGCTGAGTTCATCGTTCCTCAGCCGAGCGCTCAGAGGCACCGCAGGGATCCAGCTTCAAAGCAGGACGAGAGACGCTAAATATGTAATCAGCATTCAGACGTCTGCTCGAGTTCTTCCACTTCAGATAAAGAAATAAATTCACTCTGGATGATCAGATTTCTAAATGACTCAGGCTGCATCTCTCCAGCCAGTTGCTGTTTGTTTGAATTAGCCTGTTAACAAGAGAGACTCTGATTTCACCTCATTTTTCTTCCATTTATTTATTATTGAAGATTCATTGTCATCTGGCTGTCTGATGCCTGAGGAAGACGAAGAGCATCTGAACGACTCGATGGTGACTGTGAAGTGTTTCCCTGAACTGTACGATGTACAAAACAAGAAGAAAAACGTCTTCATAAAAGCTGCAGCCTCGACTGAAACTGGGCTCATTTTCTGAAGCAAAGACAGAAAAAAACCTCCCAGTTCAGTTCAGTGAAACCCACAGAGCAGCGTCTGTTCGGGTCGACGGCATCCTGGATCAGGTCTAATGAGTCTGTTCAGATCAGGTGTCTCATTTTGAAAATTCACTTATGCATTCATCATCGGTTCAGGTGGATTATTCACCAGATTTCAGATGGACCTGTGCAGTTTGTCTCAGTGACACCGAAGTGAAAATTGTCTTACATTTGCAATAAAAGGCGGTTTCAGCGGACAGAAAGACAATTTCATGCACCTTGGTGCAAACACGTGGGTTTGGAGGCGGGAAACTACCAAAGAGGCGCAGACGACTGTTTCACTGCTGCTGTACCTGAAGACCTCATGACAGCCATCTTGGACTGTTCACAGTCGCACAACCTCTAAAATTCACCAGGAAGTCACACCAGACTGAAATTCATCATCGATAATCAAGCAGGATTTGCTTCTTGCAGCCGCTCACAGGGCGGGTCGGAGAACTGTAGCCTGCGAGCTAAAGGCTAACACGCTAGCCAGCCAGGAGCAAACCAGCTCTAGTCAGTCACAGTAGATCTTCAAGGCTCCTCCTGCACTCACCTGCATGAGTCATCTGAGCTCACCTGAAGGGGTTGGCGGGCAGACTGATGTTCTGGAAGGGGTCGTTAGTGAGGATGTTGAAGGAGAGGAAGGGCAGAGAGATGAAGCAAGCGACCAACCACGTTAGGCCGACGGCCAGGTAGGAGTGTCCGGCGGCGGGGGACCAGCCGGTGGGATGGAGGATCAGCTGGTGACGCTCCAGAGCGATGAGGACCAGCGAGAAGACGGAGACCGTCACTGACATGCACTGAACAAAGGGCGTCACCTGGTGGAGACAGGTAAGGACAGGTGGAGGTGTTCTGTGTGACCTGCCTGTGTGTGTGTGTGTGTGTGTGTGTGTGTCCACTGACCTTACACAGGGCCTCTCCCAGCACCCAGCGGTCCATCAGAGTGTAGATGACGGTGACAGGCAGACACACCACACACATGAGGATGTCGGAGCACGACAGGTTGGCGATCAGGATGTTGGTGACGTTGCGCAACTCCTGTTGCCGGGCGATGATGAACACCAAGCCTGCGTTGCCTAGCAACCCGATCGCTATGACGGCGCTGTACGCTACGATCAAGAAAGTCGCCCCGCCCACTGAGGGCGGGCACTGAGAGGTTTCTGCCCAATCGGAGGCCTCCCAGTCACCGAGGAGGCTGCTGTGGTTGGACATGGCGGGGAGGGGGGGGGCGGTGCGTCAGGGGTCAAGGGTCAACGGGACCAAGGCCCCCGAGGCTGCGACTGAACTTCTCTTCACCAAACCTGAACACGTGGAGGCCTGCAGCTGCTCACGGGATGCAGGAGGAGGAGCTGTGAGGAGGAGACGGAGGATTCAAAGACAGACGGCGTCCTCCTTCACTGTCCCGGGGATCAGCTCAGCGTCGGCGTTTCCCTGCAAAGAACAGAAACACACCAACGCTGAGGATAAAGACAGACGGACGAGGAGGTGAGGAGCTCTCAGGAGCGCTGAGCTCAGGTGGAGGTGAAGAATGAGAGCAGGAGACCAGAGTGAAGGAGCGTTAACACCTCCTGCTCCCCCCTCACACTCCACCCACACAAACACTCATTAGCATGAGCTATTGTTGGTGTAATGTCACATTATGCAGTCCAGATCAGCAGGGACACGCTCAGCAGCAGCCGAAAGCAGCGGAGCGAGCGAAGCACCACGTCTGAGCGCGACCTCCAGAGACGACGAGATCAGAGCCGCCCAACACTTACAGCGTCTGTGGACGGGCGGAGGGACTGACGGCCGGGGCAGGAGAGACCTGAACCAGGTGCACCACGAAGACCAGCAGAGCCCCGCTGAACGGAAGAATCATCTGCATCTAACAGAAGGCAAACGACTACAATTCCAGCTGTACTCGACAGTGTGTGAGCGGCTCGGTCACATGACGAGACGAGGACAGAAAAAAAAAATGTGAGAGTTGTTTATCAGTTTATCCAGCAGAGATTTCAGCTCAACACTGAATGTGCTGAAAACAAGTCACGATGATCGTCTGCCATGTGTGGAAGCACTCTGGACTGACGAAGATCGTGATGAAGGTCGTGATGAAGGTCGTGATGAAGGTCGTGACGAAGGTCACGCTGTTTGCTGCAGCTACGTTCCTTTGTCCTTTTATATTATGCGTCATACTACGATACTTTGATATTTTGATGCTGATTTGACGACAAGCAAACGGGAATGCAATAATAACTTCATATTTACGACGTCTGTCCTTTTGTTCAGCTGTTTCTGATGACCTGTTCTACACGCACAGCTCTGACTAACTGCTGCCTCATAAAGTCCTCACTGTGGATATATCAGCAAACATTTGCCTGTTTGTTAATAACATAAGCACATACAGTTATGAGTAAGTCCAGCAGTCACTCTGAAGAGAAAAATATGTTGTTTTTAGCAGCTCGGTAATTAACGTCCTTCCAGCCAGTCACAGAATGTGTCTCATTAAGTGGTGGACAGGAAGAGCTCGGTGGGTTTATCAGGTTCTTTGCTGCTTAATGAGAAACGTACAACTCATCATCTGTGTGCTGTAAAACAGAACGATAAGCTGATTTTAAAAAGCTTCGTTCTTCACGTGTTCATCGATCCGAGTGACTCTTTGAACCTTAAGTGTGACTCGACTCATCGCTAATATTAACAATAAATACTGATGATTCAGAAAATCAGTGGAACTCATTCATCTTGTATCAGTCTTTGTGTTGATGGACCACGTGCAGGCTGCAGCCTCTCTTCTCTTCAGGGACTTCATGCTCTGAGTGAACTGTCTGATTAAGATGCAGCTTATTAGCAGCCATCTCATCCCGCTGGCACAATGCACGTCCACTGATTACGACATTCATCAACCCTGGCTCTCATTAGCATATCCATACATGTGCGCTGATAGTGTCGCCCATTCACCGAGCCGGCCTCCTCTCCGGAGACGCTGTCTGTCTCTCCCACTCTCAATTTCTCCCCTCTGACAGCCTTTGCGGGACCCGAGGGACGGAGCTGCCAGAGACTGAGACACACTCGCAGGTGTTACTGCACATCCACAGTGACTCACTTGCACCATCGTTGACGAAGACGCTCGCTGTGTCCTGCTCTGTCTCTGCTGCACGAGCATGCGAACACATTCACGCCTTATTAGACTGTCTGTTCATCTGAATAAGCAGAACTGTGCAGCACTCAAACAGGACGACAGTCTCACAGGTGTTACATAAAGCACGCTGAAAACAAACCGCTGACATCTGCCTCACTCTCAGCGCCTTCTCCTCCTCCACGCAATTATGGAGGAACCCGACAGTGAAGGCATCAGAGATCTGATGCTGAATCCGTCTCCATGCAGACGGAAAGACGAGCGTCCTTATTCTAAAACCTGCTCTCAGTCACCTCCGGTGGGGCCACAGCAGACGCAGCAGTGTGCACTGACTGACTTCGGAGGGTGAAATTACTGCAGAAAAGCTACAAAACCAGAGACGCTCACAAAGTTTACCGCCACCAATTCTCCTAATTGGGGTAAAAAGTTCCGGGAAACAGTTTCCTCTTATGATGGTTTTGTCTTTTGACTTCCCGTCTGCAGCAGACGTGGAGATGTGTGCCGTCTGACATCTGCTGCTTGTGATTATCAGTTCCAATCTAACATCCAGCAGTCTGACAAACATCCTCTGATTATTAGAGCAGCTCTGGGATCAGCTGCTTAGAAGAGGCCAGGACGTATTTTATGTTGCCAATAAGAATGTTTTCATACAATATTTCTTCATTCAACGGGCAGAAAGTCACAGCGGGGGCTCGTCTGGGTCACACAGAGTCCAGGTTTCCATGACGTGAGCCTCTAACACGCTAACATTCTATTTCTATGATATAAATATGTTACATAATGGGAGAAATGTCATTTTAACTGATGCTGAATCAGATTCCAGAACGACAAATCATAAAAAAATGAGCTTTTTTTGTGGTTGTTTGGTTGAAGAACTTAAAAACCTGCATGATCGTACTGACGAGCTCCACATCAGAGAGCTAAAAACATCACTGCATCACAAAGCGAACCGTCTCTGAGCTTCTTTTATGCCCCGTCTTCACGCTTGTCTCTTGAAACCCCCCCTTCGGTCTCTCGTCCTCGCGCCCCCACATCAGACCATCGTGTCCAGTGTTTGTGGGCTGATCCTCATTACTCCTGACGAGCTCGCCTGTTTGTTACCTGCAGCAGGTGAGAATCCTCTGACTTCGGCCTCAGCTCTCGGCTTCGTCGCAGACTGCTCTGTTTTCTGCCAACGTTTAAGAGGATTACTGGAAATGAAGAGCAGCTGAGAAATGAACGAGTCCATGTAGAATGTGAAAGAGGCAGGTCCTGCCAAGAGAACTGCACCATGGGAATGGAGATGAACATGATGTAAGTGGGCGATGATGATGATGATGATGATGATAGAGTTCATCGATAACATGAAAGCACATTGTCGGCTGTGATAAGCTGCAGACGTGGATGAGGTCTGGAGACTCGAGCATCTTTCTGACATACTGAGTCAGAGCAGAACTGGAGGACGTTAAACGACCTTTGATCTTCATCAGTGAATTCATGTAAGAGAGTAAACTGTCGTACATGCAGTCCAGTTATCTGATGTATGACACGAATGAACGGACATGGAGGGGGGCACGGGTGGAGCCACTTGACCCCTTGATGACGACGATGGCCTTTTTATATTGAAGGTTTAGAATTTTTTTGACAATCGGCATCACGTCACCTCAGCCGACCAGCCGCGGTGCGTTTGGAGAAATCCTGCTTTCTGTTCTGTGGACGGTGAGATTCGCGTCATGAGATGCTGAGTGGATTCAGTGGCAGGCAGAGGTGGGACGAGCAGGGAGACGTTTTAATGCTGATGTGAGGTGACTCACAGCGAGAGGTCTCCTCGGATGGACGGAAACTCTCCAGTTTACTGCAAAACATGAAGACCTGCATCTGAAAATATCTGCTTTTGATAAAAAACTGATGAATGTCTGCATGCAAACCTCTGACAGGCGTGGTGCTGATGGAGCGTGAAGCCGGAACAACCTGCAGCTTCAATCAATCCATTTTTAAATTCTGGGTCACGTGTGGGTGAACTCCGGCTCCATGTTCTCTGATGTTTGCATGATGGATCCGCCTCCGTGCTTGACGGTTGGAGAGGAGTTCTCTTGTCTCGGTTTGTCGCTCCACCCTCACGTTCGCCGGCGCTGTCACTTCTTCCACTCGTCGCTGCGCTTTGTGTGAAAAGGCTGGATGAGCGTCTCCAACAGTGAGATGTTTCTATTCGTGTTGAAAGCCTTTAACGGCAGCACGCCCTCATTAAACTGCTCCCACCGTCATTATCTGACTCTTCTGGTGATTTGCTAATGATGGAGGTTCCGCCTGCAAACACTGAATTTGGGAAAACACAAATTAAAGCTGAACATAATTGTCGTCAGTCAGTTTGAAACCATGATGACAAACTGCTCCACGCCTCAGTGTTCCTGTGTTTACTGTGCTCTGCTGATGTTCGGTTCCTCGTCCGTCATCTTCGTGTTTATTCTGCTCTAAATATTCTCTGGACGTCACAGAGAATGAGGTCACCAATGATCCCTCAACATTTAAATAAAGGTTCAATCAGTGAGTGAAGCTCTGCAAACATAACTTCACTAACAACAAGTTCTATTTTATCTTCATCAGTCCACAGGATCGTGTTCAGATGTTCCTCTGCAAACGTCTGACGCTGAACTTTGTGTTGAAGACACAGGAAACTGTTCCATGAAGCTCATATTTGTGCAGATGCACCTTTTCTGAGTCTTCATGAAGGTCTGATTGTCTTTCTAACGATCCCACGAGCATCTGAAGGTCTTCTTGGTCTGTCAGACCTCAGCTCGACCTCCACTGTTCTGCTGCTCTGTGGGCTTCAACTATCAGAGGAGAACATGGCTGCTGGTTGTTGGGACGAGGTCTGAGGAGTCGCAGCATTTGTGAAGCTCGTGAATTTGCATCAGCTGGCCTTTCCGGCTGTGAACAAGCCAAAGACCTTTGAAGCTGACTGAGCTCAGAGATCTGTCGGGCTGCCCAAAGCTTGGTGCTCCTCTTTCACTGTGAAATGGTACAAAACAAATTAAAAAACAAGAGAATGTCTCGTCATTAACTTCATGACTTTTGGAGGTCAGTTCGTCTCCTGCTCGCTCAGACCAGCACAGACCAGAGGACCAAACCATCCGCCGATGCTCCACACGCACAAACACTCACAGTCTAATCTGTCGGCTTTAATCTGAAGCATTCGCCTGTGAGTCATGAGTCAAAGTGGCTCCGATTGTTCAGATGTGCTCTACCCCATCATCACACGTATATACGACAACAGTGAGCGTCATATAAGCTCAGTGTCAGACTGTTTGTGACTGTGATAACAAAGCGTCTGAGCGGCGTCGCGCTCTTCGTACGTTTCCTTTCATTAAGCTTCTCTGATGAATTACAAAACATTTAATCATGATTCCCAAACATGTCATCCTAAAAAACACCAGCAAACAAACAAACATAAAGCAGGAAACATGAAAGAAAGCTTCATTATCTCTGAGCCATTAAAAATTCAGAGTTTACACTGCATGGATAATTAAATTGCGTGTTTTCATAAAGCTTCACTCGAGGCTAATGGAGATCATCAGAAATCTGCAGAGCCTCACAAAGAAGAGAGAGCAGACCTCTGCGCTGCCTCAGTGCAGCCTCAGTAATGAAGCTTGGTCAAGAATTTTCTGCCTGAATCTTTGGTTCAATCCTTATTTATTTAATTATATTTCTCTGCCCCACTTTCCTCAGTTATGGAGTTCAAAGAAGGAATTACAGAGCTGTGAATCAGAGCAGTGCTGCTGCGTAATCTGTTGATTAGATGATGATGTTTGAAATTCACTTTTAAACCTCATGAACTGATGCTGCCGTTGACTGATGCTTTGTGTTCTCACGCCGTTCATACGAAGCGTGCGGCGATAACGACGACTCGACTCGATGCACGCGCGCACACACACACACACACACACACACAGAGTATCACTTCTACTCCAAAATCTTTCAAACTAAAGTCCTGGAAAACGGTCTTGAATGTGGACTTGATGGCTCCACACGTGGCTACATGCTAACCCGCTGAGGTTCAGGCTAACAGGTACCAGGCAACAAGCCAGCATCATCCCAGCTGATGGTGCAGGTAGAAGAGGCTTTAGCTTCTTGACTGTTAGCTTAGCACAAACCACCTGCAGGACGCCGTCTCTGTCCGAATGAGGTCTGTGAGAGCTGCTTCTCGCTGCGTCCTCTCAAACTAACTGCTTTGACTTCACTTCAGCACAAATGAACCGTTTGCTCGTTTCTCTTTGAGAGCGAATCACCTTTCTCCTCCTTTCTTCTTCTCTTGTCTCGATAGCCGATGTGATGCAAATCATCAATGACATGTCACATAACTGCTGTGAGTGTTGTGTTCAGGGACCACGTGGAAGGACGTGTCACTTTACTGTCCTCTGTTATTTCCTTTTATCACAGGCCCGATCGAACTGTCCCACATGTGGCCCGCAGGCCGAACGTTCCCCACCCTGATGAAGAGGACCTTTCTCGCTGCAGACCTGCCGCTTGGCATCACATTATGACTCATCATCCTCTGGGACTGTTGTCAGATACCCCTCGTGTCGGGGGGCTGTGATGTTGTCATCACCTTGTACATGTACAGGGACTGAAGCGGCCGAGGCGAGGACGCCGTAACCACGCTCCCTGATTGGTGTGAGCGTTCAGGCTGCACAGATATAAATAACCTGAGTGTTTTCTGAGTGTGGAACTGGGACAGCCTCATAGTAGTGCTATTTAATCCGGTTTGGTTTAAACTACATCGCGGTTACTTTGTGTTGGAGAAGAGGAGAAGTGTCTGGGTTTAACGTCCGTTAGGATTTAAAGTGTCTCCTCAGCTGGAGGGAGAATAACCTCACACGATGAATACGAAGCCGGGAGGAGGGTGAGAAAAACAGGGGGAGGACGAATCCAAGGACGAGGCGGCACAAAGACGGAGGAAATCTCCAATTCACTCTTCTTCCCCTGATTGAATTTGACTTCCACTTTGAGTCAGACTGAGTCCAGAGCTGCTCCTCTTCATCACTTACAGACACATTCAAATATGATCTTTTCATTTGGAGTTCAGATCTCATCATCCTTTAACGTCTCCGTCAATCAGCGGCGACAACGATCAGGACATGCTGCCGAGTCCGTGGGAGGATAAGGAAGCTAATTTCTTCCACCGCACACACTCACAAACACGTGTTTCCTCTTCCTCCTTCCACCTTCAGTCCCACACAGCAGAATACAGGCTGCCGCAGATCAAACGAGATCCTCGTCAACAGCCTCGTCCTCTCCAGTCGCAGCGATCCAGCTCCTCTGGTGCTACTTCAAAGTTTCCCGAGTCAGTCTTATCTGAATGAGGTCTGCTGGCAGCCGATCTGGTTTTGAAATGAGTCTCTGATGTTAAGCCCTCGAAGAGAAGCGTTCTTTATCGAGCCGATCTCGATCACGGCGCAGATAAATTTCACATCCAGTCTGAGAGCCGCGCTGAGATTTCTGACAAATAATTACAAGTGCTGAAGCTTCACAATCTGTTGCTCTGATGCTTTCATCACAAAACCGTTTAGTGTGACAAGCCTGGAAATTAAGCAAAGGAAATAACGGTAATGCTGCTGTAATGCTCATTCATGTGATTATTGTGTTGTTTTGGGTGAAAGAGGATTAGCAGGGTGCTCGTTATGTTGCTAAAGGCAGCTGCAAGGTGCTAATCTGTGCTCAGCGCTAGCAGCTGAGAGATAAACAGAGTCAACATGCAGATGGATCAGATGGAGGCGAAGAACACGCCGATCGTGTTTCTGCAAACTTTCATCAATCAGATCAGACGAGGTTCTAATGCTCACTTCAGCTCTTCATTTTGTGTTAGTTGCCATGACAGCATGATAAATGAGGCCCAGTGTCCTCCTGGTTACGCAGGAAGGGGGCGGGATGATTAATGATGCGGCGCCATGTTCCAGCAGCTTGCATCATGTTATGGACTCGCACGCTGAAGCCTCGCGTTGGGGTAAAAGCCTTGATCTTCACGTCGGGTCCTGAAGCCATGAGCCCTGTGAAATCTTCAGCTCATCTTCAACGCCGAGCGTCCACGCCAGCAGGCCGAGGCGGGAATCCGCTCGGCCATTCATCCGACAGATGGCGAGTCCGACTCGGACTGAAGCCAGGCTGCCTCTGGCCGGTCCAGCCGGGGGGCTCGCAGCCTCATTATGTGCCTCCCTGTTCTGATCAGTGCTGGGGAGTAATTAGGTGCACGTACGGCATCACATCATTAATCTACAAAATAAGTGAAAGAGTGAAAATGTGTATTCAAATTCCAGTTACTGATCAAACTGAACGTACTGAGAAAAGCGTCTGTTTGGAGCATCGTCCAATCAAATCACTGCTGCAGGCTACCTGTCTGCCGTGCCTGCGACCAGGCGACCAGCTCCAGGCAGGTGACCGTCGTCGGACAAGAGCCAATTCAACAATACTTTCTTTATGTAACCATCACTTTACAGAAAACCTGTTAACCAGCAGGGCGAGCATCAAAACACACCTGAAGAGACAGACAGGTGTAAATGTGTCCGCCCCCACCAGCTTTAACCAGTCAAAGAGTAACTCATCTATAATCTATTACATTTGAGCAGCGACCTTCCAAACACTGGTTGTAATTCTAACATTAACTTTATCTGTACACGTAAAGCAGGATGACAGCGTCTGACCGTGTCGTCGTCTCCACGTGTGACTGACAGAGCGTTAAGTCACAGCTGCAGGTAAACAGAAAAGGTGTGAATTCGTGTGAATGACAGATGGTGTGAAACAGAGTTCTGGTGATAGAGACACACTTAAAAGGCCCAAAGGCAGAAGGAGCCAGCGAGCAGGAAAGGACGCGAGGCCTCCTTTACTGACTTTATTGTATGAACGTATCCGGCGGCGCGTGAAGACTCGGCCTTGGCGCTTTCGGTGGCGCCATTCTCTCCTGCATGCATCCTTCCCTGCCTTGTAAATAGAGTGGAAACGAGTAGATGAATAAGTAGAACAATCCTCCCACACTCTGCTGATTATTAAAAGGAAGCGTGACGAGCCTTTCGCTGACGACATGACGGTTACTGTCGCTCTCAGTCAGCGATCAATCTGCAGAATGAAAATATGCTCAAGAATTGAGTCACTTTCTAAATTTCATGTGCGGCTGCAGAGCGTGAAGGCAGGCAGCTGGACCGCTTTGAGCTCAGCTTTAAGGATCTGTTTTCAGGCCGGTATCTCTCAGACTTACATCCGTACTGGGTGACTCACGGGATCACGTACGTTATAACTTCAGCTTGTTCCCGTGACCTGGTGCTTTGGTTCGATCGGCTCAAACATCAGACGTCTGAACGCAGTCACGCCTCTAAAAATACAGAGGACCACAAATACAAGCGCTGAGATGATTAATGGTGAACGTGTGAGTGAGCACACGCGCTACGTTGCTAATAATCCCTCACTGTGCAGAAAGGTTCTGCTCGTGTTTGTCGCCTGTTTTCAGTGATGCAGCTGCTGCCAACTTACGGTCGGAGCTCCCCAAACAGGCGAAGGGGACAGGAAGCACACTGCTGTTTGATGGAGTCAGATGCTTTGTAACCGCCCGCCCCAACATCCGACGCGTTGTGTTACACCGCACACTTTCCCCCTTTGCTTCTCTCAGATGTCATTTGTTATTTTACAGCGACAAGAGGTCAGAAAGAAAAACGGGTTTTTAACAGCATTTTTTTTCTGACCACTTGCAGCAGAACTTCACAACACGCCGAACATGACTCACACGGCGAACGCATGACCTTCGACAGCTGACGCAGTGACGTCTGCAGAGCTCTGTGGGTTCTTCACGACATGCTAACGTTTAGCATGTCTGCATATTTTACCATGTTATTAGCATGCTAAGCTTGCTAAGCACAACATACAGGTGAATGTCATCAGTTCTGCAGGTATTTAGTCACAAACCAAAGTGCTGAACAAATCGAGTTGAAGTCCGATGTTTTTCCGGTGAGTCTGCAGCGTTCACGGAGCAAATGGCGCTGGGAAAACCCTCGACAGATGGTCGGTCAACTGCAGGCGCGGGCAGATGCCCATCAAACCTCGGGGGAGGTGAGACTTCCTGATTCACCTGACCTGCCTGTCAGCGGAGTGACAGAGGAAAGCATTAACATGAGGAGAGCATCCAAACGCAGAGCAGACATCCTGGAGTCCTGGAGCCCGTTCAGCACCCAGCAGACTGGAGCTCATAACAAACGACATGTCTGCTTCCTTCTGTATCATTCAGTGAGCAGCCACGGGCCAATAAGCAGCGTATTTACAATCCAACAGACAGAAGAGAGACGAGCAGAGGCAGACTGAGCACAAACTAATGTCAGCTGACACTTCAGATTTACCGCCGCCTTTGTTCAGCGCTGCTGAGGACCAGCATGCACCTCTCTGACACAGACTCATGGTGTGCGTCTTGATAAGTGGTGGGTATAAATCTTGTGGCAGAGTTTAGTCTCTGTGTCAGCACGTGTTGATGAATGCCTGAAGGCCACAGTGTGTGACGGCTCTCTCAGTCAAACCAACTGGGAACAAAAGGTCGTATCTTCAAACTCCAGATTCTGTTTTCACAGACAGTTTGTTGCTGTAGTTTCCTGCCTGACTGTCGCCGCGCCGCCATCGTGTGCGTGTACCAGTCAGCTGAACTACGTCTGACACGCTGTTGGTAACGTATGAAACGTGTCCTGTGTCATTGGTCAGAGGCGACCAATGAAACGCACCGTTACCTTCAATAAAATGATGGATTCCTCTGAGTTTGGACTCAGACGTTAAATGTTGCGCACGTCGTCATGAATTCAGCTTAATTCAGAGCTCTGATAAAAATATTGATGTCTGACACAGAGACACGAACACTGCTCTGTCGTGTCCTTCCCTTTAGGCTTAATTAAAAAACCTCCCACTTGTCAGTCTACATCAAAATGGTGCAGCCGTGACACAAAGCCAGTGCGATGCTATTTTGGTTGTTGACCATCACTGACGAACGTTCAGCTTTGCAGAACGAGCCGCAGCTTCACGTCTTTGAACCATCAGAACGGTCAGCAGCAGCTTCCAGTCTGGATCCATCTGCAGATTATTCATCAGTCAATCTGCAGGTGGTTTATGGAGCCCGATCGAATGCCTGCAGACAGAACTCAGGGCCGCAAAAGGTCCTGAGTGGTTCACTTATGGTTATTATCTGCAGCTAATCGCTAATATCAGTGAATTTAAGACAGTCAAGCTCAGTGGTTCCTACAGGAAACTCTATGATCAATCACCAACATGGATCAGACATGAGCCTCCACAGCTGCAACAAGCAGTCAGATAATTGATGAGATAACTGACAGAAAATAAGGCGTCAAAGCCAAACATCGACTGCTTTCAGCCCCTCGTCTTCACCATAAACTCTTATCACTGAATGTTTTTGGGTTTTGGGCTGTTGGTCGGACTAAACGAGACATCTGAAGATTCGGCTGCGTGAAATCAAAAAACACTATTTTCTGACATTTTGGATGATTAATGATTGATCGATGGGCAGATGAATGAACATGAGCATTACCTGCAGCCTCACCATGAAGCACTGGAGGGAAATGATTCACATTGAAATCCTACTAAACATTTGGGAGCTCTGTCATATTAGTCGAGGCTTCGTGCGTATTTTCAAAGGTAACTGTCTGCTGATGTTGACTCAGCAGAAAAAGCCACGTGAAAACGAAGCAAACACGCCTGAAACGTGGATTTTGTTGGACAGTTTGCAGGGACAGCAGAGGACAGTTTGAAGCGCTCGGCCGCACAGATTGTGAGCAGCAGGGGTGAAAACTGCTGAAGTGTTGTCATGTCTAACTGACGCGCTCCTCGCTGTCATTGAGCGAAGCCCAGCAGGCCGATGACTCACGCTGCCTCTTTCTTCCTCGCACAGAGCTGTTTGTGTTCGACGCCATGAGATGAAATCAAAGCAGCGTCCAGCTCCTGGTGTTCTGATGTCCTCCTCTGGCCCGTGGACTCGTGTCCTCACTGTGCAGCTGACGGACGTTTGGACGAAATGCAAACGTGCGTCGTGTCGACTTGTTGACTTTTTGGACGTGGAGAGATTTTAGCTGGAAAAAACTTGTTATTTACAGTTTTATAAAGCTAGAAATGAGCTGCATCCTGTAGATTTTGAAGTCATAAATCAGCTTTTCATATTCCACTCGTCACTGGTCCCAGCCGACCACACACACGCCGACACTGACAGATCCCAAACCTATCAGTACCTGCAGGGATGTGAACTCAAACGCTGCCTCTTTACTGTTGTGTGTTTACCTGTTTATCACATCCAGCCTGTTTTTATCTGCCCTTTGTTGCTGTAACACTGCGGTGGGATTAATAAAGGATTATCTTATTTTATTAAAGGTGCCCTGTGAGGTTGTGGACAGCTCGTGGCGCCGTGGATCAGTGTGTTTACGGCAGGTTTAACAGCATCACGTGGACAGCAAAGCGCCTCACGCAGTGCTGCTTTCAGCTGCTGTTGGCTTTGCATTCAACGCGTTTGTTAGACCTCAAGGACACGCAGCGTATCGGAGGGAATGAAGGTACGCAGAAGCTTTGTTTTCTTACAAGAACGCCCCACAGAGCCCATCAATAGATCTACGTCAACAATGGAAACACTTCCACTTCTCCTGATGACGCAGAGACTCAGCAGCAGCTCTGAGGGTTCGACCGCCTGCACGGATCTTTGTGGCACCTCTGAGTTCGTCGTTCAGGGACAAAGTGACACGTGTTGACCACCGGGGGGCAGTAAGCATGTCCTGAGCAGGATTAAAGAACCGCTGCAGCCACTGAACACTGATCATCATGAGGATTTAACGAAGACTGAGGAAAGTGGTCCACAGTGTCCTCTGAAGGACCAATCAAACGTGTCCTCTGCATCATGTCCTGTTTGTCTTTTTTCAAGAATCCCTCAGTTTGAATCTACGAGTACCGATGAAAACCACGTCCTGCACAGAGACAAGTGACAGGCAAGCTAACTCCAAACCCTCCACACACACACACGCGCACACACACACACACACACACGCACACACACGCACACACACACACACGCACACACACGCACACACACACACACGCACACACACACACACACACACACACGTTCTGTATTTAACGTGTGGAAAAAGAAAACGACTTTGAAGCCGTTCTTCTGTTTGATGGGATTTACTGAGCAGATAGCAGCTAGCTTAGCTTCAGCGGCTGCAGCTAATCAGAACCGACAGCAGACGAGTCGTTGACGGAGCTTCATTAACATGAACAAACATCACACGTTAGATTTCTGCTGTTTAGTGGAGGCTGAACCCCCAAACCCAGCAGACTTCAGGCGTCAGTCGAAGTCGCAGCAGGACGACAAACAAGCAAACACGTTACTCACTGACGTGATGCCACACAGCGCTGTGAACCACAGAACGCACACACACGACGTGATGATCTTAATGTGTCATAAATGAGCTGGAAAACAATGACAGTCCTTTTGATTTGAAGGGCTCTTTTGTTTTGGGATGTGGATCACAGGCCTGGACGCAGCGTCACTAAAATCAGCGTCCCCTGAGGCTGCTTTTATTAAATCCACACTTCCTGTGTATCTTTTACTCTCTCATCCACATTAAATGGCGTCTCATTATCTCAGTCAAGTCAAATCATTACGCTCAAAGCTCCACTAAGCACAATGCCACTGAGGACTCGTTGGAAGCGTTCCCATTAAAAACATGTTTGTGCTGCGTGTTCGCCTCCCGGCTCGTGACGTGCAGCTGCAGCTTAATGTCCTCTTAGAAAGGTGAGCAGGTGCATTGAGATGACGGCTGGCTCAAACTCTAATTAGATGTCCACTCTCTGCACAGACTCATATCTAATTATGGACTTCACCAAGATGAACGAGGATCTGCAGAGGACAGAGACCTGAATTAATACGGACCTGGATCTTATCTACACACGGTGGAGCTGAGAGACGAGACAATGCAACAGCATGGGTCCCGTCCTAAACCTCTGCCTGTTTCCTATGAGCCGTCCCCCCTCCACGAACCTGTCGCTCGTTTCAACCTGACGAACGCCACCTGTTCAACATCAGGTGAGAGGCCCTCAGGTAGCTGCTGGACTGAGGGACTCCTCCAAACAACTGTCCAACTGAAAGCTGTTCCCGGGGGATCGGTCGAACACTTCAGGCTCTCGGAGGGACGTTTTCACAGATTGTCGACGTGGAGGACGCAGGAGGACAGCATGAGTGTGTCCTCCAGAGGCGGTCTGAACGACCAGCTTTCAGTTTGTCCTGAACGCTGCTTGGATGCATTTACACTTCACCCTTCTGAGATGTGAAACACTCGTTTATTAAATGTAAATGAGGTCTTTGTTTTGTCCTCTGTGCAGAGAGAAAAGGAGTCGAGCTGTAAAAGGCTGAACATTCATACAGAGAAGAGCGCCGCCAACACTCCGGGTTCCTCTTCGTACGAGTGCTTTCACATCAGGCCTGTTTGAGTCCTCGCTGCACAAACCGCCTCAGCCTGACTTCACACCGTTTTGCTTCCAGACCTGCGTGTGTTTCATCTGAATCTGTGTGTTTAAAACTGATGATGTCTTCATTAAATTCAATTAAGTCCGGCAGAAACAATCTACAACCGCGATGCCAAACAGCGTGGACTGTAAAACCTAATTAAAACCACAATCAATCATCAATAATCAATCTGTCCACTGACAGCAGCTTCATGTGTTCATCTCCTTCATCCTTCATGTGTTCACAAAGTGGTGAACTCGCTCCATCCTCATCCCAATCATGATCCTCTCACCTGTTTACCTGTGGAATGTTCAAACAGGTGTTCTTGGAGCGTTCCACATCTTTCAGTCTGTGAAACGTGTTGCTGCTTCAGATTCACAGTAAGAGATATTTACAGAAATCAGTGAAGCTGATGAGGAAGAACATTA